>NW_019419782.1:3876-7718 GCF_000390285.2 Anoplophora glabripennis
TCAATTAATTCATGAAGTCGCTTCATCAAGAAATTGGACAAGTGTAATGCACCAAATCTGCTGTCAAATAACTTCATGAATTTATTCATCAAGTTCTTGACGAATTAGAGCATGTTCTAATTTTCGTCAATTTCTTCGTGAAGTTCGGAAGTACCAACCTAACAGATATCCAGCCTCAGATCAGTAATGAGGTTATGTTATTGGAATATGTAAATAATTGTGTGGCGTCGTGCTAGTTTTGCATTGTTTTTACTGATTTGTTACTTACAAAAACTAATATTTATATAATATGTGACAGAACGGTACCGCTGTTGTATCACTACAATTATGAGTAGAAAGGTCTCATATTTGAAATTTATTTGCTTCTTTGATTCATTGGTAGATCTGATTTATACGTCAAAAAACTTGACAAAGTCTGTTGCAGTGTACGATAGTAGTAATTGTAGTGAGTAGTTGTTGTACTTGAGTAGTAGTGATAATGATTATCTAAAATTGAAAAAAAAAAATGTTTGCGTAAAAACTATAAATGCTACAAGATTTTACCAAGAGCACGAAAATCTCTAAAGAGGACTGATGCATCAATAAAAATAAAATGAATTAATTCCAGTGACTAAATAAAAAGTTCTAGTAATTCTTATACCCAGACGCTCAAGAATTTACCACTAGCCCAAGGCAGATGGACGCGGTTGCTCCATCAAAACATGAGTTTTACTTAGGAACAAGTCCACAGCAAGTTTCATTAAAATCCATAGTAACATTCTCCAGATATTACAAAAAAACATATTTTTTTCAAGAACTTTGGCAGTCAATAGCAGAGGAACCAGACATTTTTTCTTAATGGAAGTTAGGTCAAATCGCCTTCTTTTGAGCCAAAGAATATCGCAGTACCTTTTTGATCACGTGCTTATGGGCAGAATACCGTTTTTAAGAAAAAAATTATCTCGGCTCCTATTGGTCGGATCGAGACGCCTTTTTTTTAAAAAATGTTGTTTTTTGAGCACTATTTGATGCAATTGAAATATATATAATCGCTGAGAAAAGGACCCTAATTACGGTACTTTTTTGATTTTTTGTTAATAACTTCTTTATTTTGCATCTTAAAAATCTGAAAAGACGCGAGATAATATAATTACCTTTCGATCCTTTTTTGCCGAATTTCGATATCTCGACCTGAGCAGAAGATATACGCGCTCGCGTCGCCATTTTGAAATTGGGGGTTCGTATTTGTTGAGCTAATCTAATCGAAAAATTGATACACTTGACATTATTACAAGCTTTTATTTAACTTGCCTTGTTAGTATGGGTCAAATCTTGCTACTAAAATTTAAAACGGTTATCCCCAACCGATTGAGCTGAAATTTTGCATACACATTTAGTTTGGATGACAATGCATAGTTAGCGGATAGCGGACCAGTTATTGTTTATGCGCCCCCATGATATGAGTGTCAAATGGAAGGGTTTACTGAGAAGAATACGAAAATAAAATGATGTCACTAAAAGCTTGTTTTTTAAAAAAATTATACATGAACTTATTACTTAAAATTTTATGTAGGTTTCGTCAATATTCGGAATCAGTGACACCAAAAACTCCTTTAAGCACACACACATTTTTTAATGTCTCTGTTTTTGTTGCAAGCACAATACAAATGAATAGATAAAAAAGTTGGAATTTTCATGAATTTTTTCTCGGAAAATTTACTTCTAATCGAAAAATTACTTGTGACACTTTTTAATTAAAATTTCATTTAGAATTCTACAATATTTTTTAATTTTCAATTTTAATCTTGTAGTACTTCGAAATTTCAAAATTTTAACAATTAATCCTTATGTTCTGTTTTTTTTTTGGGACAGGTATCAAAAAGTCTACTTATTTAGGGCCCATTGTAACATAACATTAAAGTAGTAGTAGGTAGTTATATTAACAAAACTTATTTCATTAATTTAATTGCGGTTGTTGGATCAGTTTTATACTACATATATAACTTTTCATTCACAAAAACAATTCAAAATTTGAGCAAAATTTGACAAAAAGCTCGAGTCTGTTAATAGTTTATGGACATTATTTTAATACGTTCTATGTACAGGCTGGTCCATTTTCGATGGGATTTCAGGGTATCTCAGAAACTACTAAAGATATGATAAATCTGACACCACGTTCTCGAGCTCGATTTTCATGGCAAACTCGACTGTCAGATCGGAAATTTGCTATCTTCATTTGTTTCTGAGTTACAGGGCGTTTCTCGTTATTGTGACACTTTTTAACATGTCTGTATCTCAGCTGTTAAATAAGTTAGAGTTAAAGTGAAAACTGCTCAAGACTAATTCTTTGGCGTAGAATTGAATGCCGGTATTAGATTTTTAGTAGATCTTAAGATTTCGGAGTTATGACCCAAAGTTATATTTTTTTAAATGGAAATCGTAGCTGACCATGGCCTAAAAAAATAGAGATTTTTTTCCGCTTTTCAGCAATATATCACATGCTATAGTTATTTTTACAAACACGGGAGATACGGGGTGTTTCATATATAAATTATATTTTTTTTTCCTTTTTAATATGACCGGCTATGAAAATACAGATAAAACTATAATTCTTACTTTTACAAAAGTCATATCTGTTGTAAAAATATGACATTTATTTTAAATGCACAACATATACTCGTGTGATAATATAATACTAACGAAATTTTAGGAGATAGGTGGATAGGAACAAACGGACCGATCAGATGGCCAGCTAGGTTACCTGATTTGAGTCCGTTGGACTTTTTCCTTTGAGGTTTTCTAAAAGACATTATATTTAAAATTCCTTTTAATAATATTTCAAATACCTATACATTTAATGAATGCTACCCGAAGCGTTGCCAGAAGATGCGTGAAATGTGTGACAGTTGAGGGACGGCAATTTGAACATTTAGCTATCATTTTTGAAAGTTTTTATTGATGTAGGTACTTACTATTGTTTAATTTACGTTTAATATTGTAACTTCAGTTGAAGTGGAATAAAAATTTGAAAACTCTGTCTTTTCTTATCTGTAATATATATTTTAAATAAACGTCATATTTTTACAACAGATATGAGTTTTGTAAAAGTAAGAATTATAGTTTTGTATGTATTTTCATAGCCAGCCATATTAAAATGTAAAAAAGGATCGAATTTATATATAAAACACCCCGTATCTTCTGTGTTTGGAAAAATAACTATAGCATGTGGTATATTGCTGAAAAGCAAAAAAAAATCTCCATTTTTTTAGGTCATAACCAGCTACGATTTCCATTTAAAAAATTATAACTTTGGGTCATAACTCCGGAATCTTAAGACCTACTAAAAATCTAATACCGGCATTCAATTCTACGCCAAAGAATTAGTCTTGAGCAGTTTTCACTTTAACTCTAACTTATTTAACAGCTGAGATACAGACATGTTCAAAAGTGTCACAATAACGAGAAACGCCCTGTAACTCAGAAACAAATGAAGATAGCAAATTTCCGATCTGACAGTCGAGTTTGCTATGAAAATCGAGCTCGAGAACGTGGTGTCAGATTTATCATATCTTTAGTAGTTTCTGAAATACCCTGAATTCCCATCTAAAATGGACCAGCCTGCACACTGTAAATAAATAGGTCTGAGTGAAAACTAAGTGAATCCATTGAGTGTTATTGAGTACATTTTCAGTTAATATTGAACAATTTGATAATTCTACACATTTTTGATAATATTTGAACTAAAACTTATAGTTTTCCTCATAAAACTTTAGTTGTACCTACTCATACTAAAAAATAATAAAATTTCACTCAATCGGGTGGACGGACAAAAATTGATTAGACATTGATAGACAAAATAGACA
>NW_019419783.1:0-7692 GCF_000390285.2 Anoplophora glabripennis
GCCCAATATGCCACCTAATCTTATAACAGCTGATTTAATACGGAAATTGAGAAAAGCAACTTTATTCTTTTGCAGTCCTATCTTAGTCAGTTGTTGAAAGCAATTTATGAAGATGGAGTGAACGTAACGGCGTACACGGCCTGGAGTCTAATGGATAATTTTGAGTGGTACAATGGATTTACGTAAGTCTTCGCTTCTTCCTACAATTTTCTTTAAAATTAAGATCTTACACATTTTAGAGTGCGGTTTGGATTATACAACGTAGATTTTGACAGCCCGAATAAAACTAGAACCGCAAAGGAATCAGTTTCTTACTACAGAAATATCATCGAAACAAGATGCTTGGTTGAAGCATGTGAAGAATAACGTTCTGTTACTTTTACTGATTTGCTAATTTGTATTTTTATTTTACTTTAATAATGATGTACTATCTTAGGAAATCTGTCTTTATATTGTAACCCAAGGCAAAACTACCATAAGGTGAACATCGAAGCAAGTTAAAAAAAAAACAATTTATTGCTGTGGTATAGTTGTTACGATATCAATTGGAACCTGTGAATCTTAAAGCACAGGACCGTCTGCTCTTCTCTTCCTGTGCTTTAGCCATTATGTCTCGTAATTTATACTCGAATAGCCATTGGGCGAGTCCGGTATTGGTAGACCAGTCCGCCGATGTAGAATCGACGGTGGCACGCCGGTCTTCAAAGCAAACCTGTATTGGTCCATTAGGACGTAAATACTTTTTTATTACTCATGACGGATAAGTCTTATCTTTTTGCATGTTTTTTAGGTCGGTAACTGGCTGTTTGCCCACTCTATTTATTTGCGTGCGGTAATATTACTTGTCGCAAAATTGAAATACCCACATACCCAAAAATATTATTTTTAAAAAGTGATATTTAAATGACAGTTTTTATGTCAACTTAAACTGAATAATAGATATTTATTATACAAGGGAAAAAAGTACTAGATTTTAGCTCGAGGTTTTGTTGTCTCCCGACGCGAAGCGGAGGGAGACAAAAAATCGAGAGGTAAAATCTACTTTTTTCCCGTGTACAACACACTATTTTTTCTGTGACGGGAAAAACAACGATTTAATGTTGAAAAAATATTATTACAATATATTAGTCACTAAAGTTTTAAATTGGTATGCTGTTATACTTATAGCGACAATTACATCTGCGTTGCTAAGGAAACCTTTAAGGTAATCAAATATCTGTCAATTTAATTCTGTGATTTGATTTAAAAATTGCAAACTTAGTGGTTGTTTAGTAGTTATTTTGAATAATATAAAGTTAAAAAATGTCTGATTCCGAGTTTTCTCTGACTCCACCGGAGTTAGTAGAAGCAGCGAAAGTAGAGTCACAAAAATTATTTTATTTCTGACCGGGATATTATAAGCTTATATCGTCATAGTTACGCTATCAATAAAGAGAGTCATAACTCCCTTGGGACATTATAGATTCTATAACTCCCTCTACCTTTCACAAGTAAAAATAAAATAAAAAATGCTAATATACATATATGTGTATATATTTATGAAATGAAAACTGAACCATATTTTATTTATTTGCGTCATTACAAATAATAAATGTACAATTTTGAAATGTTCCCTGAAAATTACTACCGCCACTGGAAACAATTTCTTCTTTTGTATGGCTGGAGCTTCTGTTCACTACAGTCGAGGTACCTGCCTCTTCTAATGGCAAAGTAGACAACATACGCGCCGTTTTATTTCTCAATTCGATGCTATCCTCCAGATACCCCTCCGCCACCGTGGAACTTTTCCAACCTCCGTGTCTTTTTAAGTTAGTCATAGTTGCTCCTGCATTAGCTAGAGCAGTAGCAGAAGTGCGACGAAGGCAATGTCCCGTATAGGAAGATGGGTTTGGCAATCCTAAATACATTGCGATTTTGCTGGGAATTTTCCCAAACATGTTTTTTCCAATTGGCTGAGATGTACATTTATTTTGTTGGAAGCGCAAAAAAAATCGTTCAATACCTTTAGGACGTAAAGACATATAAAGTCTTAATAAAGGCAAAGCAGAGAACTCTTTTTCATCCACAACTGTAAATTTCTTCGATACACCAGTTTTACTTTCCGGTACGTTCACTACCATAACGGAATCCCGGTCCTCTATATCCGATATCTTCATATTCAAAAGTTCCTGACTTCTGCATCCTCCAAAATAACCCATAATCAAAACAACCTAAAACAAAAAAAGGAAATAAATACACACAAAAAAAGGGAAAATAAGAAAAAAATTACCTTATGCAGTAAATGAATTTCATTAGGAGCGTTCTTTAGAAATCTGATAACATCATTAGGAGATAAAACAGCAGACTTTTTCGGCTTATAACTCTTACTCTTCCGTTTCAAAAAAGCCTCTAGTTCATTGAACTTGGCGATATCTCGTTTCTCATGTATATTCACCTTCGATTTTAGCATTGACCATTTAGTCCATAAAGAATTCGGACTATACGTTTCTGACTGCAACGAATAAACAAAATTACTACCAAATCTACCGAAAAACATAGAATATTCCTTACCAATTCTTGAAAATATGCCAGTAATACAGTTTCAGTGGCATCTTTTGGCATAACATTATTCCGTGTCAGCCACTCCAGATATATCTTGTATTCTTTTTGGTATACGGCTTCACTTTTCGATGGAATTAATGATTCTCTTGCTTTTTCAGCTTTTTTCAAAATCTGCTCCATTATATTTGGGGTAGAAAACACGTTTTTAACGCAAACACAGCTTGATAACAAAGTACTGTTTATAAGCAAGTAACAATTCTGTTTATAAACACGTAACATAGCAACAACCTAGCAACAACAAAACTCTTATAATCAATGGTACCTGATTCAAATATACTGGGAAGGTAATAAATTGGTACATTTTTTCCGTTTTAAAAATAAACAATATTTTATTGAAATCGGTCAGAAATAAAATTATCTATGTACCATGGGAATTAATGAGCCTTAATAACCTCAGGCAATTGCTGTCCCTCGGGCGGGACGCCCTCGGGACGCAAACTTTGCCATCGGTAATTAAGGCCCTTATAATTCCCTAGGTACATAAATAACTATTAAATATCTACCTTTACTTATGTATATTGTATATATCCGGGAAAAAAGTACTCACTTTTTTCCCGGAGAAAAAAGCAATTTCATAAAAAGTGACATTTTGTTACCTGTCAACAGAGATAAAATGTCAAACTTTTTCCCCGTTACAGAAAAATATATATTTATTATACAAGGGAAAAAAGTACTAGATTTTAGCTCGAGGTTCCCGACGCGAAGCGGAGGGAGACAAAAAACCGAGAGGTAAAATCTACTTTTTTCCCGTGTATAATACACTATTTTACAACGATTTAATATTGAAAAAACATTATTACAATATATTAGTCACTAAAGTTTTAAATTGGTAGGCTGTTATACTTATAGCGACAATTACATCTGCGTTGCTAAGGAAACCTTTAAAGTAATCAAATTACTATACTGTAATGTAATCAAATTACATATTAAATATCTACCTTTACTTATGTATATTGTATATATCCGGGAAAAAAGTACTCACTTTTTTCCCGGAGAAAAAAGCAATTTCATAAAAAGTGACATTTTGTTACCTGTCAACAGAGATAAAATGTCAAACTTTTTCCCCGTTACAGAAAAATATATATTTATTATACAAGGGAAAAAAGTACTAGATTTATAGCGACAATTACATCTGCGTTGCTAAGGAAACCTTTAAAGTAATCAAATTACTATACTGTAATGTAATCAAATTACATATTAAATATCTACCTTTACTTATGTATATTGTATATATCCGGGAAAAAAGTAAAAAAGTCACTTTTTTTCCGGGGAAAACAGCAATTTCATAAAAAGTGACATTTTGTTACCTGTCAACGGAGATAAAATGTCAAACTTTTTTCCCGTTACAGAAAATAAATATGTGGACCTCACCGGCGCTTCGCTCCTGGACTCTAAGATTTCATTGCATTCGTAATAAAAAATAGTATGTGCAATTCGTGCGGTTGTCTGTTACCCATTGAGCGGATGAGCGCATTCACTTTGTTCGTGCGCTCAACTCCGCTCTCGTGGGCAATAGACAACTTACCGCACTTATTGGACAATATACTATTTTACATGGTATTCTATAATTAGTTTAGTGTCGAACGCTGTTCACTTGGTTTTGCCAGTGCAGTGGAGGGCAGTGCTTGGCGTTGTTGTTTGTTTGTATAATATGTATTATTAATTATTAGTTAATATTAATGTTTGTTCATATCGTAACCAGTCAAGAGTAATAGTTATTAAAATAAATATTATATACGTAATTATCTAGTAGTTTAGCATGGCGAAGGTTTGAAAAGAGAAAATTGTGAACTGTAACCTGAGGGGTTATTTCTTTAATTATCTATCTACCGTTATGACCAGTATCATAACGAGTCTGGATGTCAAAAGAGTTTACTATTCTCGATAGGAAGTTTATAATTATCATCACCTTTTAATTAACACGTGGGAACTTAGAAATGTTGTGTGTTCAGAGAATGAATTTCAAGCACTTACCATCCATTGCTTACGTAGAATGTAATCCAGTGACTGGCTGTACAGGGTGATACTAAAGTTGAGAGAAACAAAAGGAAATACCAAAACTTCCAGGAAGGGTTTTAATAACAATAAACAAAACAAACACACAAAATAAGGACACAACTACTCGAACAGCATTATTAATTTATTTATTTACACGCGACAGCGTACCGAGATTCAGGGAATGTGAGATTCATAGCAAAATTTGGAAAAAAATGTATCCATTATTAAATTTAATTAATTAGCCCGAGACTCCAAAACTAAGTCGACTCTCAATGTGGAACCTAAGGAAGAACTGACTTTTTTGGTAGATCTCTCCCGAATTCGACACTTCGCTTCGACACGCCCATTTTTTGAGTCCAGACGTTTCTGTTAACTTACTGGCGGGAACCCTGGATATCGGACGCTTTGGCATAACTATGCCATGTTAATAGTTATCTAAGTAATTTTGAGACTAAGCTTACAAATAACCCTAGCCTTCCTCTAGTGACTCCGTGTAGCGATACGGGACGGATTAGTCGATCTCATTTAATATATCCTTATAGCTTGGACAATCCGCCAAAAAAACAGTTATTTGATCTGTTACTTTCTTTTCCAATTACTATCAATTTAGCAATTTGATTTAATTCTACTTTGGAACCTCTACGCTCTTCTCGTGGTTACTTGCTTAACACATGGCCCCGACTCTAGGTGAACTTGTCCAAAAAATATTGCTAAATTTCGTGAAGCCTTCCCCGAAGGACGGTCTTGGCGACGTTAACCTACTTGAAAACCATTAGCTTTCCGATAAATTAGTGTTGACTGAAATATTTTACTTTTTGGCCCATACGTTCCGAGAACTAACAAATAAATCACTATACGTCCCGGCTTTTGTTACAGAACAATGTGATAAAGAAATTAGGAAACGGATTATCGAATTAACTACGATATCAAAAACGTCAATTTATCGCGTAATTAAAGGAGACGTTATGTATAAAGAAAATAAAGCTCCTCCTTTAAACACGTTTCGATATAAATTAAGCGATTATCCTGATTATAATTATAAATCTTTTTACGACAAGTATTACAATGCGGTTTTAAACATAAAAAACTTGACAATCGTATGGTAATTATGGAATCACGACGTATAGTTGCACTTCGGGAAGATTACTTACAAACAATTTGAGAATATCATCAACTAAATAGGAATAGGAATATAGCTCGGAATATAGAATATCTAAACGAGACAGGGCAAAATTTTTCTGGACGCCTATGGATTCCGTAGAGTTTATGAGTTAAATATTTTTATGCGGTTCCAAGTGATATCGTAACGACTATACATATACCATTTTCGTGACAAAAACTAGAAGATATCATATTCCCGCAAATTAAAATCGGTTTACTTGGCGCATGACGTCATATGGAGGGTGATTTAAGAGGTTCGTTAATAAAGTTTGTGCTAATATGGTAAGGATTGTACAACAAATGGAACAACGCATTTCAAAAAAGTTATTTGTATATTACTACTTTATATTTAACAATTATTTCCACATAATTTTTATTTTCAGTTAATTTGAAGTGTCTATAAAGTAATGACATTGTAGTTTGGATTTATACTTGACATATGAGTTATGTTTATTACTTAATCTTAAAATGATTCTTTTCTTAGTATACAGACGGATTTCGCGGTGTAAGATGTTGTTATGTTATCCCTTCAATATTCTGAGAGGATAGTAGCAAGAGAAATATTAAAAAAGTGTTAAGTATGAACAAGTGCTATGTTAAGTCCGACTATTAAAGGAAATGTACTGAATTAAAGGACTGACAAGTTCTAAAAACCTATAATTTTATTTCATAATGCAAAAAACCATTTATGAACTATCTAGTAACTTAACGATCATATAACACTAAATTACCATTTATCTGACGATTATACATTAGTTATCTCGGTGTACTTAAAAGACACATTAAAAATATCGGGATACTTATTGTTAATTATGCAATCTATATTAATATTAACGAGGTATCTAAAGCCCAGTGGTGCCTCGTGACCATTTTTACTAGGTGTACAGTTTAAAAACTCTTTTTAACTTATTTTACAACAAACCAATATGGTTTTAAAATCCCGCGTATATTTTATATGCAAAAAATTTAGTTTGATATACGGCACTTGTGACATTACCTTTTTTACAAATCACCAATTTTGTGCCAAATTAAATTCAACAAGTGTGTTAAAGGTAAGTTTTGCCAAACTTTAATACCAATGAAAATAATCAACTTTTACCCCATAAAAATTTTTGATAGGACGCTTCCCTACGGAGATACAGGGTGTTAAAACTTTCAAATATTTATATGATTTTTCCTGTAACTTCAGTGGCAAAAAATATTTAGTGATAAAATTTTGGGGATGACATTTTTTTAGTAGGGACTATTTTTTCATGGATAACTTATTCCAAAATATACTCAAATGCCATATTTATTAGGGGAGTAAAGGACCTTTTTTGAAAAAAAATCGTACGTCACTGGCTTTTTAAATAATTTTAAATGTTTTTTAAATGTACAATCAATTTCTGGCAATAAAGTATTCTTGAAAAGTATTCGTAAAATTTACTGGTCAGCTCAGCTCATTGTCAGCTTTGAATCAAATTGAGCTTGTTGACATCTTTTCACATATGTAAATGAAGATAGCTCCAGACTTTCTCATCGTGATCAACACCGAACAATACATACGAAAAGCAAAAAAAATTCTGGACAGCAACAAATCTAGTTGTTTCGTAAATATATCTGTATTAAAATGTCTTTATTTAAACTAAGTACTTCAGATCTAAATTAGCTGGACATAATGTTAATAATGAAACGTAACCACCCTTTCAACCGCCACGAAGATACTAAACCAAAGAGGATATACAAATAAGAGATTTCACTTTATCCATAATCGTGAATCATATTTTATCTTCTAATACGCGCAAGGCACAAAGATTTTGTAGGTGCAACTTGTAGTAAAATTTGTAATTTAACTATGTAGTCCAATTAAATAAGCCTTTAAATCGAAATTTTGGTCAACTTGCCTGAATTTTTTATATGAGTTAGTTTGAGGTATATTATAACAATAAGTGA
>NW_019419784.1:0-7697 GCF_000390285.2 Anoplophora glabripennis
CCCCAAAAATTATAGATCTTAAATTATTTACAAAAATGTTCCTTATACTTTTTTTCTAAGAATGACCATTCCTGAGATATCGCGATTCTAATAGTTGAAGGAGTCACGTTCTACATGATATGCACACATTTCCACACCACCTGTGAGGTAGTGTACTTTGGCGCATTTTTTAACGTGGTTTCCCCGGTAGGCCTACTCCACGAACTGTTATGATGGAATTTTTAGGGACAATACTCTTTTAACTGCATAATGATTATTGATATTGGTTATTGACTTTAACTGTAGTTCTCATTTCTTTTGATATTTTAATCAGATTCATACTCTTCAAAGTCGACTTCAACAGTCATGTCTTCCTCCATTACTTCTTCTTCTTTCTCTTCTTCTTACTGGATGTTCATAAATTGTTCAAATGAAGATGAATCAACTGTCTCTTCATCGAAATCACATGAATCTTCGTCTGTTGTATTCAATTGAACATTTGAGCAAGATTGGCTTTGTCAATTAGTACACGCTGGTGAACACTAGTAACCCTACTTTTCTACAGCCACATTTAGCACTACAACCTTTTTTACAATTGCAAAAAATAATGTTTAGGAGTTTTTCCGGAGCAGATGGCAGTAAAGTTTGAATCGGTTCCAAAGTATTATCTGTTAATATCCAACCCCAGTCTTCTGGGTTCAGTTGATTGCCTAGCCGTGTCTGAACTTGATAGTATACTCGATACAAGTGTTGATTAGCAGAAGCCGATGCTGGGGGAAGATAAGATAGTTGTACTTGTTTCTTGTTTCGTGTATTTTTTACAAAAGTTTTTACAATAGAGTAGCCAGATATTATTCAAGGCCATGCGGGTAGAAGGGAATGGCTAAGGGACTGAGTTTCTATTGAGTGTATATTCTCAGAATAGTATAATTTATACATATAAAAGACACAAATAGGCATTTTTACTTGTATTAAGTGCCTAACTATGTATATACGTGGCATATATGTGCATATCATGTAGAACGTGACTCCTTCAACTTTTAAAATCGCAATATCTCGGGAATGGTTATTCTTGGAAAAAAAGTATAAGGATCAATTTTGTAGATAATTTTAAGATCTATTTTTGACTGAGCTACATTTTTGATAAAACTTACCGTTTTCGAAAAAAATCCAAAAAACCTCAAATTTTGACTTTTGACCCCGAATAACTTTTTTAGCAAACATGGGATCGATGGGAACTTTTGACACTTTATTTCTAATGGTGTACCTAAGATCTCCACCAAAATTTAGCTCTGTCGGAATTTTCGTTATTTGACCACTATTTTTATGACTAATTTGACCGGACTACAACTATTTTAGAGAAATTTGAGGAAAAAATTGGTCTAACATGTTTCTTATTAAAATTAAAAATATTAAAATTCACCCATATAAAAAAAGTCCAGGCCAGACGTTTGTGGCAATGTGGAACAAACAGTTGTCAAACGATGATCTTTCAGGATCCTACTCATAAATAATAGTTCCGTTTGATTCCCTCAGACTACTTTTATTTAAGGATGTGTTAAACACGGAAAACTAAACACATTGCAATTCATTAAAGCAAATATATTTTTTTTAAAAAACCAAACAGCTAATTTGGAAATAATTACATATATGATTATTCATATCTTACAAAAAGTTTTGTTATTGTTTCAATGTGGAAATAACTCACTGAATAAAATCAGTAAATATATTTCCAGTGTGGTGTCGATCAAAGCCTAAATTTAGCGTCCCCGTATGCAAATAAGTTCTCGAAATTCAGTTTAAATTGATTAACCCATATAGGCTTTGGGAAGTAAATTACAACATAAGCAATTTCCAAACCAGTTAGTCTCTCGTCCAATCCCGTCTTAATCTTCACGTTCATAACCAAATCTCTAGATATCGTAGCTCAGGTGAGGTAGATTCATATAAACTAGTTTCATATTCGGATTATACAGAGTGTAGGAAATCTACTATTGGTTGTATAGGTATTCACTTCTGTTTTTAAAGGCATAAGTAAAATATACTTTCAGAGAATATGGATCAGGACAGCACAAGACATGAGAGTGGCAGTAGTTAAGGAGATGATATAAAGAAAAATAATAACAAACATAATTACATAACAATACATATTACATAATTAAAGCAACATAATCTTGAATTTTAACGTTATAAAATGAATACTTTTGGAAGATACCTATATTCAATTAAATAAAGACGCCTCTATTTTCTAGTTCTACATGAAAGAGAAAAACATTGGAGGGATGTTTCAGAATAATAATACCTACCTACGATTTTTCTTAACTGATCCAATTTTAAACTTGTTTCCAATTGTACAGACTTTTTTAACAGTATTTAAAACTCGTAGCAATAGGTGATTTTATACATAACAGAGATATAAACAATTAAGAATATTTATTATCTTATTCCGTAACTTACAGTTAGTTAAAATGTACCTGACACGGAATGATTAAAGGAGTAACGAAGGGCACATCATAAAAACCTATATCACTAGAAATGAAATTGAGGAAAAACTTTAGAAAACGCCAAATTCTTACCGAAGATAATAATAATATCTATTCACCTTATTCTAATCGCAATGATAGGCCCAGAAGTGGAAAACTTGTGTGGAAGAGAGAACGGCATACTATTATCGAGTAGGCGACATTTGCGCCCAGGCACGAATTACGTTGGTAAGCCTTAACCATCACTTACTGCAAAAATTGGAGAAACCTGGTCAATTACGAACTTTGTTCATGCTATCCCACTGGTATGGAGCGAGTCGTACTCGCGATAGTGGCAACATAGATTCTAGTACTGACGCCTTAAACCGTTCGGCCAATATTCTTTATGGTACATAAAAGACGATGTGGATGAAGTTAGGAACACTTTGTATGTCGAAATGAAGTGTTCTACAGCCTATATTTGTTATGATTTTTTTTAATTTTGAGGTATTCTATCCGCAGCTAAAGTTGGTCGTGTACAATTCGGGGCATCGTGTATAGATCCAAACCGTTTTATTTTGATCCTCACCAAAAAAATGTCTCAATTTTAAGAATATTCTGAAATTTACTGAATATATAAATTCGCTTCTTACTACGTGGATCTCGGAAACGGTAAGAGGTACGAAGTAGCAAATGGGGGCAAAGTTGCGTAATCAGAGAACCAACATTATGCCTCTAAAAAATCACGGCTAACATGATTAATTTTCGAAATATTTGAATAAAACCAAAATTTTGGAAATCCGTTTTTGTTTCATTTCAGCCTTGTTTAAGGTGATATTGAAAAAAGAAGAACACTTTCTCATGGCCACTTTTTTCCCTCTATCGAATGGCATAATCAATCTTTATATGTAACGTTTCATCTCTCCAGGACCATCATCAACTTCATTTTTTTAAATACGACCATAGAAATGTTATTACATTTTTTGCAAGCCGTCATGATCCCCAATACTGTACTGCTTCAGCCCAAACCAGATTCAGACGTTTTGTCTCTAAAAATTAATCTTCAGTGTATTCGTTCCAAATCTAAATTTTTTATTTAGATTTCTTTGTTTATTGAATTATCGTACACTGTAAGTGTCGTTAGAACCTGTGAAATCCATCTAGTTATTTAAACTATTACCAACACGCGTTACAATAACACGTTTATTATTATTAACTATTACCATCACTTGGTCATACATAACTCAATAAGTTGTTGCGTCAAAATTAAAACTATTACAATTTTAATTTTATTACGACAAATTATTTCTTAAAAATGCATATGAACAACCAAAACGTCAACTGAATATTATTCTTCAAAAAATTTCAATAATTCAATTTGGAACGAATACACTGAAGATGAATTTTTCGAGACAAAACGTCTGAATCTGGTTCGGGCTAAGGCAGTAAAGTATTGGAGGTCATGAAGGCTTGCAAAAAATGTAATACAATTTCTAAGATCGTATTTAAAAAAATGAAGTTGATGATGGTCCTGGAGAGACGAAACGTTACATATAAAAATTGATTATGGCATTCGATAGAGTTTAAAAAGTGGCCATGAGAAAGTGTTCTTCTTTTTTCAATATCACCTCAAACAAGGCTGAAATTAAACAAAAACGGATTTCCAAAATTTCAGTTTTTTCAAATATTTCGAAAACTAATCATGTTAGCCTTGATTTTTTAGAAGCATAATGTTGGTCCCCTGATTACGCAACTTTGCCCCCTTCTGAGCTAGTTTGTATCTCTTACCGTTTTCAAGATCCCTGTAGTAAGAAGCGAATTTGTAACAGCCTGTAGAAACCTAAAAAGTTCAATAGTTCAATAATTTCAAATAGTTAAATAATTTCAAATAGTACAATATTTTCAAATAGTTCAATAATTTCAAATAGTCAAATTTCAATAATTCACTAATTCAAATACCTAGTCGAATATTTCAAATTTCAAATAGTCAAATAGTTCAATAATTTTAAAATGTTCAATAATTTTTAAATAAAGAGAGAATGTATAATATAATAAATAATGAAACAAAACTTTTTTGATTTTAAACTTTTATTCAGTTGTTTAATATAACGTATACAGACAAATTAATTCATAATGTCCACTATTTTAAAATAGCGTTGTTCTATAATAATATGGGATACAAAGTATTATAATAATAGCTTTTTACTATACCTCTTCTTTAACAAATCACTGTTACAAAACTATTACTTGTTTTGAGCAACCCTAGATAATACGGAACTGTTAACATTTATAAAAGCTTTACAAAATTATATTTTATTTAATATATCCATTTATTATAATGCAACAATTTTATTGTTATTCTTTATATTTTTAAATTCAAGTACCTGATTGGCCATCATCCGTAATGTATCCGAACTTGTGTAAATCTTCAAAGTATTTTTCCTCCGTCAGCAACTGCATATACCACGATCTGTTATCGAAATGGCCAGCATTCCCTCCATATTCAATAGGTAGAATATCAGGCGATACGAAGGCTTGGAGAGACGTCAGATCACTGCCATGTACAATTATCTAAAAGCAGAATTACGATAAGGAATAACTAAATGACGACAAACGTGGAAATCATCATTAAATTAGTTAATGTATTTTCTCCAAACATACAACCAAGTGACATACTAGTAGATTATACGCAAACTAATGAATACTAAATTCAATTTTGCGACAAGACTAGGCGCAGACTCTAAGATCTTTCCAGACGTTATCAAGTTTTATTTAGTTCATAATGGAATGTTAAATCCAGCGGCAAATATAAATAGGGTGTTAGTGAAGTCTACCGAAAATCCTTAAGGGTGAATTAGAGGGTAAAACTGAACGTAAAATTTGTGGCTATTCGCGCAAGCTTACGTAGGTAGTTTAATAGAAGACACATTGTTCAGAAGGAACAGGAGTAATTACAGTTTTACTTGTAGTGGCAAGCATTAAACTGTAACTTAAAATCCCTTGATAAATAAATGAATGAAGAAGCAATTCAATAGCAATAGAATATTGGGAATGATACTGGTAAACGTGACGAAAATCTGTAACCTAGAAATGCATTAATTCATTTTCGTTATTAAATAATAGTTCATTTTGAAAGAATATAACCCCAGAAAACATTGCAATGGTGACTGTTAATGAAGCTTTGCGACAAAAATGTCTTAGTTTCGATAAAATATATGTTATCGTCGGCAAAAGATGAAAAAATATTTAATCTTAATAAAAAGTCATTAAAGATTACACCGTAGATTTCAATCAATTTTCTTACGGGTATATTCAGAAAAAATAGTTCAATTTTGGTATGGACAATATTTTATCCTTTGTTAACAATAATTTGAAATCAACATTCAAACAAAAAAAACAATTAAAGCCAGTACAAATTTTTACATTTTAAATTTAAGGCAGCTGCAAATTTCAAGACAACTTCAACACATTTTTGGCTGGCATATTGTAAGCGTATTGCATATAGATTGGACTACAGTTTTAAGACTAAATTTGTTGTACCTATGTCAAAAGAAGTTTCTTTTGACATAGGTACAACTATATAAAAGTAGCTATATTAGAAGCGTGTAATCCTAGACAGAGGTCTGGTCATAAAACGCAGAAAGAAGAAATATAATGGAAATAAAACGTATCAAGAACTAAAAAATAAGCTTGTCAGACCCATCCTATTCATATTAACCAGAAGTTGTCTGCTATTGAGAAACGAAAGTGTTTTTTTTTCAAGTTTATTAAAAGTTTGAAAGTGCCGCGGAAAACTATTATTAAAACTTCATTTCAAAATTGCCTTATTAGAAATGTGGTTTTACATGGTACATGTTCTTCAATGGCCTTGAAGGAGCATTTTTCTGACCTGTGCTGCTGATATGATAAAATAAAACTTTGGCAGATAAGCGAAGCAATTTGCGATAGATAAGCGTAACACATATTTTGATCTTAAAATTTTTTGGAAGCTCTTCATCAATGCAAATTCGTCACAGACTTCAAAGGCCACTTCAAATAAATCTATCCAGGACTACTTAGCGAAACGGAAACATCGCTGAGAAAAGTGTGTGAATAGGGGAGGGCAGTACTTTGAAAGAGATAAAGTCCAATAATGTATAAAAGTAATAATAAAGTTTGAAAAACAAAGTTCGGTTATTTTCTGAACAGATCTCGTATTTCGGCACATTTTTATAAAACCCTATCGATTGGTTTTGAGCTTCATTAATCGTAGATTATTTTGTTGTATAATAGGACTATCATTGTATTGCTATTACTTTGGGGAAACTCCGTTTTCAATTTAGAGGTAATAAAATTAAGATTAAAAACGATTTTTTTAATAACTCCTTAATTTTCTAACATACTGAGATGAAAACGTTTATAAGATGTCAAAATCGAAACGTCAGCGGAAGAGTGGAGGTGGTGGTGCACATCAATTTTATCTAAAACAGCACTTCTCAATCATAGGCACGCGTAAGGAATGACTGGGGGTAAGGCGGTATATCCCTCCCCATCATTCCTCCGCTTATACTTCGATTTTTTTTAAATTACTAGAAAAATACGGATAATCTACATATAATCGCGTGCAAAATTAAAGGCTTTAAATTTAACACACTGTAGCACAAAAACAGAGCACCCAGATTAAAAATGACAAAATAGAAGTCCCATTATTTTCACCCAAGTATCTGCCGTTAACAGCTTGACCTACTAATNATTAAAATCGTGTTGTCGGCAACTGCTTGAACAATCCAATAACGATGAAATATTTATTCAAAGGATCATAACTGGCGACGAAAGCCGAGTGGATTGTCAAAGGCCCCAAGAAAGCACGTCTCGATCCAATATCAAAGTGATGTTTACACTGTCTTTTTCGATTTTGAATTCTTGCCTCAAAATGAAACAGTGCGCCGTGTGTACTATCAAGATATTTTACAACGGTTACGTGAAAAATCACAAAAAAAAGACCAGGTTGGTTTTTGCACCATGACAATGAGCCCGCACACTCAGCTTTGACAATTCATCAGTTTTGTACCAAAAATCAGATAGTGACCTTCCTCAGTCTCCTTACTCACCAGACTTGACTCCTTGCGATTTTTTCTTATTTCCGAAACTAAAATGGACGCCGTTTTCAGACTATTAATGACATCAATGCAAATTCGTCACAGACTTCAAAGGCCACTTCAAATAAATCTATCCAGGACTACTTAGCGAAACGGAAACATCGCTGAGAAAAGTGTG
>NW_019419785.1:0-7746 GCF_000390285.2 Anoplophora glabripennis
AAAAATAATTGAATTAACTTCAACTGTCATTCATTTCATTCATTAACAGTAGTGCTTTGATTAAGAATTTCCAGTATCAGACATTTTTTGGGCAAAAATTGTAACATTCTGATTAAGTTTTTTATTCGAATGAACGTTAAAAACATTTTGTCATGACAAAAATGATAATGCTGAAATCTCCTGACCTGTGTTGTAATCTTGATTATTTATATGAAATTTGTAATATTTTTTGAATTGATATTGAAATCTGCAGATACATTACAAGAGATTTCAGAAATTTTGTAACACTCGTCTGTTTTTTCCTTGGCGGATTGCCCTTCGGAACACACCAATCGCACCATATAGGTTTCTGTGGCATTCTTTGGAAAATGAGGTAGGGGGGGGGCGGGCGTTGTATAACGACTACATCGACGAAATTCATTAGCTGATTACATATATTACAGCGAGGATTACAGATAAGATTACGTAGATTACAGACAGAGTACATAGATTACAGATAAGATTACGTAGATTACATAAAGATTCCAGGGCAAACGTACGAAGATTACATCAGCGGATCGCCCCTCGATTTTTTTGGTACTTACCCACGTCTTATCTTTGATGTACTAGAAAAATTGGACTCCTCGAGACTCCTCCATGGTTACTGTTATGAACTAATATTGAAATACATGTATACATATAATAAATAGTCAGTACATGATATATAGTCCAGGGAAATTAGCATTGGCCCTCAACAAAATTCCTTCCAAGCTGAATTTTTGCACAGACGTTCTTTGAGGCAAATCACAAAAATCACATGTCTACCCAAGACATTGAAGGTTAAAGTTTATTGCAAATATCTCGCGTTCTAAGCATCGGGCATCCATAAGGTCAAGTGGTAGATAATTTAATAATTATCTACAAGATTGGAAACCTCGCCCTTTTCGAGATATTCAAGGTCAAAAATTTCAAAAACGAATATGTCGCGCCCATTGCATTAGACAGCGATAAAGTTAATATGAAACTTGTGGATAATTCAATTATCTACAAAATTAGTTTCTTACATTTTTTCCCAAAACCTCTCCCTTTCCGAGGTACTCAAGGTCAATGTTCCAAAGAAAATAGTTTGCATCAGACGTTCATGAAATCAATGTAAAAGTTGTATATAATTTAATTAATTGGTAAATATACAGTTTTTAAAAAATATTTGAAATTGCATTCCCATAAGATATTCCATGACGTCCTATGGGATGAATGAATGAATAAATAGAATGCGACATTTGCAAAAAACTTTGACCTTCAATATCTTGGGTAGCCATGTTGCGATTTTTGTGATTTGGGTTTGGGATATCTCAAAGAACGTTTGTGGAAAAATTCAGCTTGGAGGGAATTTTGTTGTGGTTTTCTCCTTTTTTCGTCTAATTTCCTTGGGCTGATAAGTGATAGTTAAAATTTATTTCATTCATTTAAATATAATAATATTGTACAGTAAAAGCAAAGCGAGTTTACACATTTACTAGCTCTTTAAATTACACTAACAATATACAATAAGGAACATATTATTTTTACAATATTCTTCCTTCATTTTTTCGCGCTTGTTGCAATGTGTCCCCTGCCAAACTGCCAAGAACTGTATCAAAATTATAAATTATCTGTTACTGGTATAGGTTTTGTTACTGCCATATGATGTGACATAGATTAGCATCAATATTACGATATGTTGAATTCAATTAATTGTTTCAATGAAGCATAATATTTACTTTGATGTTGGGAAAACATATTTTTTCACTTAAAAAAATTTGAAGCTTCAACATAAACCACAGTTGNCTGTTATGAACTAATATTGAAATACTATAATAAATAGTCAGTACATGATATATAGTCCAGGGAAATTAGCATTGCACAGACGTTCTTTGAGGCAAATCGCAAAAATCACATGTCTACCCAAGACATTGAAGGTTAAAGTTTATTGCAAATATCTCGCGTTCTAAGCATCGGGCATCCATAAGGTCAAGTGGTAGATAATTTAATAATTATCTACAAGATTGGAAACCTCGCCCTTTTCGAGATATTCAAGGTCAAAAATTTCAAAAACGCGAATATGTCGCGCCCATTGCATTAGACAGCGATAAAGTTATTATGAAACTTGTGGATAATTCAATTATCTACAAAATTAGTTTCTTACATTTTTTCCCAAAACCTCTCCCTTTCCGAGGTACTCAAGGTCAATGTTCCAAAGAAAATAGTTTGCATCAGACGTTCATGAAATCAATGTAAAAGTTGTATATAATTTAATTAATTGGTAAATATACAGTTTTTAAAAAATTTTTGAAATTGCATTCCCATAAGATATTCCATGACGTCCTATGGGATGAATGAATGAATAAATAGAATGCGACATTTGCAAAAAACTTTGACCTTCAATATCTTGGGTAGCCATGTTGCGATTTTTGTGATTTGGGTTTGGGATATCTCAAAGAACGTTTGTGGAAAAATTCAGCTTGGAGGGAATTTTGTTGTGGTTTTCTCCTTTTTTCGTCTAATTTCCTTGGGCTGATAAGTGATAGTTAAAATTTATTTCATTCATTTAAATATAATAATATTGTACAGTAAAAGCAAAGCGAGTTTACACATTTACTAGCTCTTTAAATTACACTAACAATATACAATAAGGAACATATTATTTTTACAATATTCTTCCTTCATTTTTTCGCGCTTGTTGCAATGTGTCCCCTGCCAAACTGCCAAGAACTGTATCAAAATTATAAATTATCTGTTACTGGTATAGGTTTTGTTACTGCCATATGATGTGACATAGATTAGCATCAATATTACGATATGTTGAATTCAATTAATTGTTTCAATGAAGCATAATATTTACTTTGATGTTGGGAAAACATATTTTTTCACTTAAAAAAATTTGAAGCTTCAACATAAACCACAGTTACTAACGTAGATAAAAAAACTAGATATATAAAACTGTTTTTCTGTAATATTGTTGCCTCAGTTTACCTACGTTAAAGCGTTATTCGTCTGATAAAATACAAATTGAATAATGACCTTGAGATATCTTTAGAAATCGGTCAAATTAGAAATATCTACATGTTGAAAAACAACCAAGTTAGCTAGAATTGTATCTACAATTAACTAAGCATCAAACCAGCATAAGATACCTACATTTATTCGTTTTATTATATTGTAATGTACTTGTTGAAACCATACATACACAAAATTTTAAAAAGTAGTTTTTATACAGCTTTGTTTAAAAAGATAAAATGGTGACAAGAGTTGTCACACTTCATAGAATTCAACTGCTTGGCTCTGTTAACTGATTTTACGTATCTATCATTTATATAACTAAGATTTAAAAAAAAACTGAGAACAAAAGTGAAAAGCTGCTTGTATTACTTATTCCTAATTCCTCCTTAAAAAGCTGATTATTTCACAGTTCATCGGACATATAATTTATAGATTTCCGTATGTCTCTTTTAATAATACTATTATTTTGTTCAAATCTCTATTCATACCATCTCTTAAATCTCGATTCATATCCTTATTTAAATGTAACTGACCAAATGATATTACACTATTTACTTGATTTAGAATTTTTTAATTCGAACTATAAACCATTGTTATCAACATGTGAGGTACTAAACTATGGACATTGTTTTTACAGAAAACTTCTTATTTAAGTGACTCCTACAAAATTGATGTATAGTCATAATATCCGTTCATAACTTTTTCCCTTTCGGGCAATAATGACAACTATTTTTTGTAGAATTTTGATTAAATGAGCGGTTTGGAAACAAAAAAATATTTTTTAAATGTCTACATTATCGTGCCACCCATATTATAATACTTAACAAAGTGCTATTAGGCACTAATTTTGTAGGTTGACTGTAATTTCAGTCTTTCCTTTAAGTCATTGTGCCTGATAATTTTTAATGAGTATTTACGACGATAATCTTGTCGTAAATACCACCTGTTACTTCATTTTTCGATATGGATACACACATACGACGAATTAGGGTTATTTACAATGTGTCTAATTTTATTCAAAAAAATAGAAAAAACAATCAAATACAACGCATTGATAGCATTATTATTGGCCATGTTATACTACCCAATAAACTGAATGGGGAATTTTAATTAGCATTTTTGCAAAACACTACTCCAGTTATCGGAAGGTGTGCCGTTATTACTCAGAGCTAACAAAATTTGTAGATCGAAAACAAAAGCTCACACTACGGTAAAGTAAAGGCCAATAACTCCTCAGGGGTGCAACTTTGTATATAGGTAAGTTTGGTTAAATCGCAATATTTTGGACACCCCTACATGCACCTGCCCTGTGTCGGTTCTTATGCGGCACACCCTTTATATTTTTTTAAATTTTCCAATTAAATCAACAATTTCATACATAAATAAAACATTAAGTACAGGGCAAGTTTGTTTGTCACATTATTTCATTTTCTGTTAATATCTGAAAAACTGCACTGACAAACACCCTATTTCGTCTAAAGAAATAAACAAATATAGGTATTTTAGAAAGCGTCAAGCGATTTTAGTTCCTAAAATGTAAATTGTATTTTGGAATGTTCTATTTCATCAAGAGAATTGCAATGAAGCGGTTATTTATTAAGTAAAACAATTTATCAACACCCAAATTTTACGTACTGAATATAAACGCTAAAAAAAAGTAACAGCACATTTTATTGTTCATTATTACGACCGAAATACGGTTAATTTATAACATCATAAATTATTACTTCAAATATTATGTTAGATATCTCTACTGTCTGAATAAAGGTGCGCTCAGTGAGCAAATTTACTTTAAGCTTTTAGTTTATTTTTAAATTTAATGCAATAAAGTTACCGATCATACAGGACCTTATAAAATATTATAGGCAAATATTGTAGACTTATATTATTATTATATAATAATATAGTATTATATTATATAAAATATTATATTATAATATTATTATTATAACGCAGGCGCAGTTAAAAGTCGTTTAGGGAATTTGAGTATCATGAAAGAAAAATAAGATTGAAATGGCCAATAAGTAATTCTTCCAACTTACATTGAAATGTAGTTAATTAGTTAATTAATATTTTTTAAAATAAAATTGACAAATTCTGTCATCTTCTGTGACAATATGTTTGGCAGTTCTTTTTGCCTAAATAAAAAAAAATTGTGTTTGAATTCAGACTCGAATTGAAAAAAAAAAGTTGTTAAAATTACTGCTTCGGGTTTTCTGTTGTTTTTGTGGGCAACTCGTGAGGCAAAATAAAACAGTCACTGGTTAGGTGTTACTGATATGCAATTTCTTGAGAACAGCGAAGAATGAATCATCAATGACCACTTATTACGTCAAGCAGTAAATGTGAAATGTTATAGAACGAGTTTTGCCGTGTTATGTCACATCAACCTCCGTTGACTACTTCAAGGAGAATTATTACAATACTATGAAAGTTTTTTCAAAAGACTAATTATTTTAAATTAATAGTCTGCAGTTCAATATGGTCATGAAGATTTTCAATTATTAAAAGACGCAGTTTAGCATAAACGATTGCACACCTAGCTTGAGTCTTGAGTAGTGTAAAAATCGTACTACTTAGTTATTGTGTACAGGGTGTCTCAAACTCACTCGATAGTATGGACCTACTGTGAGGATACAAAAAATTTAAATAAAATTTGGGACACGTGGTGTTAAATGGGATGAGGCATGTTGCGATTTTTGTGATTTGGGTTTGGGATATCTCAAAGAACGTTTGTGGAAAAATTCAGCTTGGAGGGAATTTTGTTGTGGTTTTCTCCTTTTTTCGTCTAATTTCCTTGGGCTGATAAGTGATAGTTAAAATTTATTTCATTCATTTAAATATAATAATATTGTACAGTAAAAGCAAAGCGAGTTTACACATTTACTAGCTCTTTAAATTACACTAACAATATACAATAAGGAACATATTATTTTTACAATATTCTTCCTTCATTTTTTCGCGCTTGTTGCAATGTGTCCCCTGCCAAACTGCCAAGAACTGTATCAAAATTATAAATTATCTGTTACTGGTATAGGTTTTGTTACTGCCATATGATGTGACATAGATTAGCATCAATATTACGATATGTTGAATTCAATTAATTGTTTCAATGAAGCATAATATTTACTTTGATGTTGGGAAAACATATTTTTTCACTTAAAAAAATTTGAAGCTTCAACATAAACCACAGTTACTAACGTAGATAAAAAAACTAGATATATAAAACTGTTTTTCTGTAATATTGTTGCCTCAGTTTACCTACGTTAAAGCGTTATTCGTCTGATAAAATACAAATTGAATAATGACCTTGAGATATCTTTAGAAATCGGTCAAATTAGAAATATCTACATGTTGAAAAACAACCAAGTTAGCTAGAATTGTATCTACAATTAACTAAGCATCAAACCAGCATAAGATACCTACATTTATTCGTTTTATTATATTGTAATGTACTTGTTGAAACCATACATACACAAAATTTTAAAAAGTAGTTTTTATACAGCTTTGTTTAAAAAGATAAAATGGTGACAAGAGTTGTCACACTTCATAGAATTCAACTGCTTGGCTCTGTTAACTGNTTTAGCTTATGTAGATGTTTCCTAAAGTGACAGTGTCCCGTTATGAGTCCTGTCACTCTCCTTAGTCGGATTCTGTTCAAGCTCAGTAAATCATTCGCTCTTTCCTTCGAAGGATACTCCATGAGCTCCTTAGAATGGCTATGTCCTGGCCTTGAAGTCCAGTATTTCCTATGTTCTGTCTCAGTCCAGTTGCCCAGAGCCCGCCTGACCACACTGAGAGATGTGCCACAGAAGGGCTCCGGGCCAATGAACTCTGTTTCGGATCCCTTCCTAGCAAGTTCATCCGCTTTCTCATTTCCACAAATGCCTTTGTGCCCTGGCACCCAACACAGTCTGACTGTATTGTTGGTGGCCAGTTCAGTCATCATTTGTAAACAATCTGTAGTTTGAACTTATCTTGTGTGCGCCTAAAGCTTTAATTGCAGCTTAACTATTAGAGAATATATATATATGAGTTTACGTCTATAACCTCTACGTACATTCTCTGTGAGGCACGCCATTATCTGCTTGGAATACGGTAGGGAACTCCCCCAGACTGTAGCTTGCACTCCATTTGCGTCTGAGTCCATATATTCCTGCACCCGTCCCTCTGGTCATTTTGGAGCCATCTGTAAACCATACTAGGCTCCACCTTTCCAGGGTATTAAACCTTTCCTCCCATTTGCTTTGATCCTCCATTCGAGTCTCAAATGGCTTGTGGAAGTGAAACCTTGGAACCATCTTGTCAGATACCATCCCAAAAGTTGGTTCCGACATAGATGTGTCTATGATCATGGAATAGGAACCATCCCTCCAGTCGTTGTTATTCCTGAGTCGTTCCATGCTGCTAGCCGCGCTTCTCTTTCCACCACTATATGCAGCGGTGGTAGATTTAGCATGACTTCTAGTGCAGCTGTCGGGGTCGATGCCATCGCCCCCGTTATACCTAAACAGGTCAATCTCTGAATTCTATTCAGTTTTTCCCTCGCTGTGGTCTGTTGTGTTTTTTGCCACCATACCACAGCGCCGTAGAAAATCCTAGGTCTTACTATCGATGTATACAATCAGTATGACATCTTTGGTTTCAGTCGCCAGGTGCTCCCAATAAGGCGACGACACACAATGTCTGCTTCGCCTTACTCACCACTTTTTCCAAGTGCGCATTCCA
>NW_019419786.1:0-552 GCF_000390285.2 Anoplophora glabripennis
GTTTAAAATGGTGTTTTCTCAAGAACAAAAAGTGTTTATCATAAAGTCCTACTTGGACGCAAGATTGATGGAATATGGATGTATTCTATTGAGGAATATTTCATAGAATTTCAAAATCAATTTCCCGGCGTTGCCGAGTACAACATTTTTCAAAGTACAGTTCAGCGTTGTGTTAATGTTTTTCGTGAAACGGGCAGTGTAACAAGAAAATAACGAAGCGGCCGACCTAAAAAGAGGACTGAAGAATTAAAAGAAAATGTCCAACAAATAATGGAAAATGCGCCAAGAACTTCTGTACGTGTTTTATCACAAATGGTGGGAGTATCAGTCGGTACCTGCCACACAGTGTTAAAAAAAGATTTGCGTTTGTTCTCCTATCGTTTAACTTGTCAGCAAGAACTTCATGAAGTTGATTTTCCGCGACGGGCTGTATTTTGTGAATGGTTTTTAAACAACTACGGTGAACTTCATAATATCACCTTTTTTTCTGATGAAGCCTGGTTTCATTTAAGTGGTTACGTAAACTCACAGAATATGAGAATGTGGTCTTCT
>NW_019419786.1:2072-8013 GCF_000390285.2 Anoplophora glabripennis
GTATGACGCCACACAATTATTTACATATTCCAATAACATAACCTCATTACTGATCTGAGGCTGGAAATCTGTTGGGTTGGTACTTCTGAACTTCACGAAGAAATTGACGAAAATTAGAACATGCTCTAATTCGTCAAGAACTTGATGAATAAATTCATGAAGTTATTTGACAGCAGATTTGGTGCATTACACTTGTCCAATTTCTTGATAAAGCGACTTCATGAATTAATTGATCAATAAATTGTCAATGTAAAACAGCTATTAGAGACTCTCCAGGGGCTTTCAATACTACAGTTCGTGATTGAGGCAAAGACAATACTAGGGAGTAGTGGTCAAGCAAAGATTACAATCAAGGTCATAGAAACGTCCCCAAAGAATTCATAGAAAAGTATAAGATTCTTAAAGCTTTTAGCTAGTCCACTACCTATATTACAAGGTGCCTGAGTCTCCAATTCTGGACACGAAACGGCTCGTCTGGTTTTTTACGGGTCTAAAACAGTACTCAGAGATTATGCGACCAGAATTGAAATAGTTATATGCCTTGGGGAAATATACTGTATCTTAAACCAAAATATGGAAAACTTTAAGACAAAATGGAATGTATCCGTACCATTTACAGCCTGTACAAGCATTATAACCTGAAGATGCACAACGTTGCGTAAATTTTTGTAATTGGGCACTTAATCAGGTAAGAGAAAATCCAGAGTTTCTTAATAAAACTATTTGGATGGATGAGTCCTGTTTCACAAGACGTGGTGTAGTAAATTTCCATAATCTCCACGTTTGGGATAATGAAAATCCACGTCTGATTCGACTTATGAGGTTCCAACAAGAATTTAGTGTAAACGTTTGGATGGCAGTGTTTGGCGATTTTTTGTTGGGACCTTACATCCTGCCCAACAGATTAAGCGGTCAATTATTTCTTGAATTTTTAACTGCCCAGCATGATAACATTCTAGACGATGTTCCTCTTCAACAACGAATAAACTATTTTTTTCAATTAGATGGATGCCCTTCCCATTACTCTTTGGTAGTACGAAACTGGCTGAATACAGAGTATCCACAGAGATGGGTGGGTCGTGGAGGTCCAGTTGGGTGGCCTCCGCGATCGCCTGATCTAACACATTTGGATTTTTTTGTTTGGGGATTTATTAAGGATGCAGTTTACTCTACGCCTGTTAACTCGCAAAAGGAACTTGTACGACGAATCTGGAATGCTGCTCTCAGAATAAATCCACATCATTCGAGAGACGTTAGGCGGTCTTTGATATGTCGCTGTAATTTGTGTGTAGAACGAAATGGCGGGCATTACGAACAGCTCCTATGAGGTCTAATTTATACAATAAGTTGTTTTTCCATACCGTGTTGTTTATTTTTTTCTTACAATAAACTGTGTAAAACAAAAAGTTTTATTTCTGTCTAAACAAAGCGAGATAGGAAAAAAGTAAATAACAAAAAAGTTGTATTTTTAATAGCTAAATCTGAGAAAAATTACTTAAAATTTACCAAAAAGCAGTGGCGTGCCATATTTTTTTTCTATTTTTATCAAGCTGGTATCTTGTTGTGACGCCACTGGAGAAAATAGAACAAATTAAATTATGTGAGAAAATGAGTATTATTATTACAAAGTTGCCAAGTTTCAACAAAGTCTAAAAATCAATTCTCATTTTAAACTTGAACACTCTGTAAATCTAAAACGACGCATCAATACATATATGTTTACATGAACTTTTTTTTAAAGGACTTTTAGTACAAGTTGTGAAAGTTCTGCTACAAAAAACGGGGACACCCTGTATAGAAAGATAATATTCCAAATTATTTAATTCTTCTTTTGTATACGTGGTCAGTTTAAACAATGTCTAGAGGGCCCTAGTTGTGCGTTGTCATTTTGAGAAACTGATATTGTGACGGTAGGATTTAAGTGAACTCCATCAGATGGACCTGGCTTTGGATAATTTTAAATGTTCTGTAACGGATAACAACAGTTCATGTTAGGGTCATTTCTCCTTCAGTNTACCTATATTACAAGGTGCCTGAGTCTCCAATTCTGGACACGAAACGGCTCGTCTGGTTTTTTACGGGTCTAAAACAGTACTCAGAGATTATGCGACCAAAATTGAAATAGTTATATCCCTTGGGGAAATATACTGTAGTTGTCCGAGCAAATATACACAAAATTCACTAATCGTATGAAGCTGAGCTGGATTACTGTTCACAGTATTGAAAAGGTCAATGAAATAGCTGAGAAGTTAACCAGACAGTACCCAAATGCATAGTCAATTTAAGGGACGATAACCAATATTCGGTTATTTACATTGCTGTTGCACTGTTATTATCAGTTGATAGTTGGATCAATGAACGATCAACAGAAAGATGATCAAACACATCTAATTTGCGACAGGCGAGATAAACATAAATCGGAAAATCAGCGTATAACGAGAAGCACTATTACGGTTGTCATAGGACTTTTAACAGGTCACAGACATCTTAAGTAGAATTAGGCTGAGCATGAAGACGAATTCCATGCTTCTGATAATGTGGTTGTTTAAAGACAAAAACAGCACTTTTGTCACTTTAAAATATCAGACAACGTGTGCTTGTCTTCGCACGTAGCACCGGCGTGTTTTACATTCTTATAAACGACATGGACAGTGACTCACATGACCTAAGTGCTGCAGGTTACCACTCCGCCTTTCACAAAACAATAACAAAAACAGTTAATATACAGGGTCGGAAAGTCCCCATGGTTCATCGGCGGGTACGTGAGAGTGATAAAGTAAGTCACAGAAATCCGTGCGATAGAGAAAGATGGCTATAATGAAGGCGTCTCATAGTCACCGCCCGTTTCGCCCTTCCACAAATAAGATCCACTTCCACTTGTAATTCAGCGACGGGTCATCTTTGTTTTCGTCGTTTGGTTTTTCTTTAATAGATGTCACTACTTATACAATTTCGATTTCGGTATTCCGATATGTTAATACCATCCGTTAACAGAGGGCATCACAATGCGTAACAATGAAAACTTTTTACAGTAGCTAGTGACCTTGTTTCCCCTACTGAGAAGTTATTCAAATGGAGTATAGTGCACAGCTGCATTTAAAGTTCATTTAGTAGTTATTTAAGTATACTTTTTAAAATGACTTAAAAATCCCAAGAAATAAAGCAAAATTCCCTATTTCTCCAATTCCAAAAAAATCTGTAGATCTGGCATCACTCTTTCTAGGGCTTCTAGGCTGTCCTCACCTTAGACAAATTGTGCTGCCTTCTGTTAATGGATTGTATTAACATATCGGAATACGAAGTCGGAATTGTATAAGTAGTGACATCTATTACAGAAAAGGCAAACGACGAAAACAAAGATGACCACCGGTCGCTGAATTACAAGTGGAAGTGCGTTATAGCCATCTTTCTCTATCGCACGGATTTCTATGACTTACTTTATCGCTCTCACGTAACGGCCGATGAACCATGGGGACTTACCGAACCTGTATAGAAAGATAATATTCCAAATTATTTAATTCTTCTTTTGTATTATATGCATAAAAAATAATAATGTTGTTTACCCAACTAAACTAATAGCGTAACCAATTTAATACTGGCCGTTGCACAAAAATTTAAGTTGCAACGGTAAAGAAATTGGTCGCAGCGGCCCATTAGTGTGGGAACATAAGTTATATAACATCTTAAGTTCGCACAAATTGGGTAGATATAAAGGCAGCCGTAATGGAAAATAGGAATACGTGCCATTTCACTTGGAAATACATGGCATTGCTGCTGGGAGAGTTCACTTACGACGGGGTCACCCGCAACGAACTCCTTACTAGAGTTACGTGCAACTCCACCCTCGGCAATCTTTGATCCGTTCGCGAAGGGCCAGTTCGAAGTAGTTTAACTTATAAAGTGTATCTTAATGGGGATTAAGCTGCTGTATGTATGACGGTCGCCGAGAACCTAGTCCACGTTTTGCGTCTACGTAAACAAACACTATTGAGTAATTAAAATAGTATATTTTCAGTTGTTATAAGAGGGCTTACAGAAATTCAAAATAGCCCTATTATTGCGAACTTGTGACAGATCTTTACAAAATAAGCTTTTTGATGTAAATTTTAACTCGCCTCTATTACTGTTTTCCTATATAAACTTTTAACCCCTAAGACATAATTAATCAGAAATGCACGATCCAATAATACCGGGTGATTCAGTTTGATATTCGCGGTCTCGTATCTCTTTTATTTTAACAAATAGCTATAACAAACCCTATATATTTTTAAATTGCCGCTCGAACTCTATCAAATGACATTATTAGATCGTCTCTATGGTAACATTTGTCAAAATTGCTATAGTCAACTGTTTTTGTTCAAATGGCACACTATATATTTATTTTTTTTATCAATTCTGGAAGATTTTTTTCTGCGTTCAGCTTGTATAAGGAAGTCTATAGTTTCATTAAAAAAATTGTTAGAAAAACAGCAAAAAGGTGAACCCTACTTTCATTAACTTTATTCTGAAAAATGACAGCCAGCTGCGGAAACAACTGAATTTTGACGTTTCTAAATTACAGTTTGTCAAAATAATTGACATTTTGTACCTACCTATTCTATCTATAACTAATTATAACAAGAATACTTACAGTAACTAAGAAAAACTAGATATGATTTTAATTTATGGAGAGGGATGAAAGAACGCTAAAGCTAAAAATTTATACCAACATCGTTTTCTGCAGAAACAACTTCCATCAGATAAAATTCATCATTATTTTCAATTTTCATCAGATAAGAAAGTTAGCCAGGAATTTGGCGGCAGATGGAAGTTTTCAGAAGAAAAGAAGGGTTTTTAAACCCAGAAGGGCAAGAGATGAAGAACATTCGATAAAGATGTTAAATGGTCTGCTAGATCTCCAGATCTCACTCCTATAGATTTCTCTCTTTGGCCTTAACTAGATGATATTGACGACATGAAAAACAGAATTAGAGTAGAATGTCGGAGATTAAATGAAGAACACTACACTAGAAGAACACTAGAAAGTGTTTGTAGAGAGGGAGTGATAAACAGAACTATTCTGTGTTTGGAAGCAAATGGAGGTCATTTTGAACATTTGAAATAAGTATTTAAGTTTTAAATTGGTATATCGTATTAAAAATAAAATATGTTACTTTAAAAAACATAGTAGCTTGTTTCCGCAGCTGGCTATCATTTTTCAGAATAAAACTACGAAAAGTAGGGTTAATCTTTTTTGCTGTTTTTCTAGCAATATTTCTAATGAAACTATATACTTCCTTATATAGCTGAACGCAGAAAAAAGTATCTTTCAGAATTTATAAAAAAATATATAGTGTGTCATTTGAACAAACACAGTTGACTACCTATAGCAATTTTGACATATGTTACCATGGAAACGATCTAATAATGTCATTTGATAGAGTGTGAGCGGAGATTTAAAAATATATAGGGTTTATTATAGCTATTTGTTAAAATAAGAGAGATACAGGGCCGAGAATATCAAACTGAATCACCCGGTATGTTTTTTAAAAAGATATTTAGTAAAAAGGCAAATATTGGTTTGTTAAAAAATAATTCACTTCTAGTCANTAACAGTTCAGGTGAAAAAATATTGCAAAATACTTATTTATTGTTAGTTTAATAATAATTATTAGAAAAAAGAGCAAAACAACTAAAACCAAGAGTCACACCCTGTATAGCTGAACGCAGAAAAAAATATCTTTCAGAATTTATAAAAAAATATATAGTGTGTCATTTGAACAAAAACAGTTGACTACCTATAGCAATTTTGACATATGTTACCATGGAAACGATCTAATAATGTCATTTGATAGAGTGTGGGCGGCGATTTAAAAATATATAGGGTTTATTATAGCTATTTGTTAAAATAAGAGAGATACAGGGCCGAGAATATCAAACTGAATCACCCGGTATGTTTTTT
>NW_019419787.1:0-520 GCF_000390285.2 Anoplophora glabripennis
ACAGCTCGTTGAGAAATGAGGTTAAGTTGGTCGCTATAAGCTACTCCCTACGTCCAATGTGTCAGAGTCAACTTCGACCACGTTTTTATTTGAACACTCGTTATTTGCCAGTGGCGGATAATGCGCTTTTGCAAATCAGGACCAAGAGTAAAACGAAAAAAGAAACTGTAAAATCTTAACTAATTTTTGTGTGTATTAGATATTTTAATAAATGTGTGTCGTAGAACGAGTTGCTATTGGTGCGACGTCATCGGTAAGTAAACTGGCCGCTTCACATTAGAAAACGATGTCGGTCCTATTACTTCTTAAAAACATTTATTATTTTTAGTTTACATACGATACGATAACGATACTGATGTGCTGTTATATTTATTAACTGGTTTCCATTCTATTATGTAGGTATACCTAAATATGCACCTATGTAGCAAAATAATTAAGTCTGTGTAGGTATAATATTTAATTTTAACGACGTTTAGTTCAAGTGAACTTTCCTTTGGTAGCATAATATTATTTACTACCT
>NW_019419787.1:1508-5066 GCF_000390285.2 Anoplophora glabripennis
CATAGAAAAATTTTCATTTCTAGTGATATTTGAAAGCCAAAAATCTCTGTGGATATACGATTTACCCAAATATTGACTTTTTGAAATAGATGCTGTCTGGAATATATGGTTTAGAGGGATTTGCCATAGTTATTATAAGTTTAACTTCACAAATTTACAGTATATATAAGGTATCGTACTGCTTATTGACACCACTCCACACATTTAATAACCAAAGCAGTCAGCTGCACTGTCGAAACGCGTTATTGTATATATCGCGGTTGCCATTTACTTACCGATGACGTCAACGTATCGACATTCCAGTCCATGGCGTTTGCGCGCGAAGCGAACGGATTAAAATCTAATAACTTTTTAAAAATAAATTAATATAACAAAATTTTTGCACATTGTTTGTAGTATTCAGTGTGGATACAAAAACTATTAAAATATTTTTTTCTGCAAAAGGCCTATTATTTTTGCTTAGCATGGTAATACTGTTTTTTAAGTCAATATATTGAATTGCTGCAGAGCTACTCGTGTTTTTGTAAAAATAAATTTCCAAGGGTAAGGTATTATTCTCAGTAAATTTAATGAAAAATTTACAAAATTTGGAAATTTTGTTTAGAAACTACACCTTCATTTCTTGTAGTGTGTACTATATATTGATTTGGTGGTAATCTTCGATGGATTCTGTTTTGTTTCACCATACCGTATATCGCTAACGAAACCACCATCAGTCCACTAGGCCGCGAGGGCTCCGCAGACCGGGCGGGCGGAGGTACATCTGGCGAAAGTGAGTTGCAAAACTAGCTTAAACTTATGAATAATCCAGTAGCTTAGCGTTGACGCCGAACCGGTGTGAAGTTAGCCTTATCTAAGACAGGATTAAGTCCACCGGCCAAGTTTCAGCGGAGACAGTACGCAGCCTGTATTATTATAACTTGTTTGAACTTTCAGCATCATACATACATTCATGATAAGACTCGCGAGAGTTTCTCTTCTATTCCTCTGAATTTTATAAATGTTAACAAATATTCCTTGAATTAATACAGTACCGAGTTCATAACTAACTTCTGGGGGATCTCCGGAACTTTTAATAGAATTGTATTATAGTAATAGGATTAGGTTTTGCTTTAGCATAACCGGGGGCCGCCCCACTGCAAGTCGTTTATTTATTAAAAATAAATCACGGCCAAAGGAATCGGAAAATATTACGTTTATTCCTAGTTTTAAAATGATCTGACTACGTATAACACAAGCAGAGCGCAGTGGCGATTCGTCATAATAATTTAAACAAATGTTTTGTCATGAATGTATTTGGAGGTTGCCCGATCCACGAGTCGTCACTGGGTAATTGAAACAGTTTATCGCAATTCAAATATTTCTTACATTTTATAAAATATAATAAGAATTACCTAACGTTGGGATGATGCATGATGAATAGTCTGTAATAGTTAATGATGATCCTTGAAGTGATGTGCGATATGTATATGGGATGTGTGATGCTCTCGCTATGTGAGAGGTGTGACGCGTGAAGTGTGACGTGCGGCATGTGACGTGACGTGTGAACCGACTAACTTAAAGATTATTTTTGTCCTTCCAATTATTTAGCTTGGCGTATACCTAGATATTTCTTCTTTCTATAAGGTAAATTCACTGTGAATACTATTTTCTCACTAAATACGATTATTTTCATTCAAAACAATGTTTAGAAAAAAATACAGCGAAAGTTAATGACTAGCAAACTCCTTAAATAAACTTTTATTTGTTATTTACTTTTTGATATTTTATATTTGACGTACTTACTAGATTAAAGATATGACAGAAAACTTCTTATTGAACTAATTTTTCTCTATCACTCTATTTGGAAATAAAAGGAGAGTGGTATGAAATCTTAGTTGAACTCTTCATTAAAAGATACCAAAAAATAACAACGCAATTGAAGCATAGTTTAGCACATAAAGGAAACTGTTTTATTTATAGTCGAATACATCATAACTATCTACCAAATTCGTTTCACTTTCATGTTTTTTTAAATCGTCAGTTAAATATAATGAGTTAAAAAAAATTCCCTGCATTATTTCATCTTGAAGTAATACGTGAAAAAATGGCTCATTGGTGATTTAGTTAAACTTGCTCATTTATTTACGTTACATTAAGAAGAAAATAATTAAGGGCCCCAATTATTTTATATCAGACGATTTATTCAGTCATGACCAAAGAAGTATTTTNAAAATATAATAAGAATTACCTAACGTTGGGATGATGCATGATGAATAGTCTGCAATAGTTAATGATGATCCTTGAAGTGATGTGCGATATGTATATGGGATGTGTGATGCTCTCGCTATGTGAGAGGTGTGACGCGTGAAGTGTGACGTGCGGCATGTGACGTGACGTGTGAACCGACTAACTTAAAGATTATTTTTGTCCTTCCAATTATTTAGCTTGGCGTATACCTAGATATTTCTTCTTTCTATAAGGTAAATTCACTGTGAATACTATTTTCTCACTAAATACGATTATTTTCATTCAAAACAATTTTTACATATAATGAGGTGTTTGCCCCAAAGAAAAAAATACAGCGAAAGTTAATGATTAGCAAACTCCTTAACTCTTTCAGGCACAGAAATTATATTAATTTTTTTACCCAAGCGTCACAAAAATTAAACTATAGCTTTTGTGAATTATAATGATTTTATTGTAAAGAATACTTAAAACTAAATACATTACAGGTGATTTTGTGACCGTGTGTTAGCTCACAGACTCCTGGGGGGGTGGTACAGGGTCTGTACCACTATGGCTGAAGGGAAATGATTGTTAAATAATTTTTAAATGTAAGTACTTAAAAAATTCTTACTCTAATATGATAATCTTGATAAAGATTTGTTTGGAACACTATATTGTTAATTATATCAGCATCAAATAGTAGCCTGAATAACTTACATGGAGATGGAATCTGAATTTCCTGAACAACTCGCGTTACTCCTGAATATTGATCAAAACCAGGTGGTTCCATTATATTTTTGGTCTGGCCCCAAATAGGATCCGCATCATACTGCAACTGTTTCTGTATATCCCTAATTTTATTCAGAGGTACATTCCATTCAGAATCATCAGATTCTGAATCTTCTACAGAAGCATAAACAATATCATCTTCTTGTTGCATATTATCTTCTACTTCCGCAGTACAATTAAATTCTTCCTCATCCTATTGATTATCTAGTTCGCCATTAACTATTGAATCTTCATCTGAAGGAAGGTTTTCTTTCAAAAATTTGGCTCTAGTCCAGCCTTTCAAATTTATATTGTCCATTACAATATATAAAAACACAATAAAACGAAAGTAATAATTTTGGTCAATATTCATGGTGGTACATAATTTGTACCGCCCCAATTTTATCAAAAATTATGTTAGCGAATATTACTTTGTACTTACCAGTGTTCTGATCTGCACTAATACACTTCAATTTCAAGCTTAATATAAAAATTTTAAACTAAAACACCTTATATTACTTTAAAATCAGGGGAATATTGAAACACATGAAGAGATTATAAAATCTAATCTTAAAACTGCTT
>NW_019419787.1:7046-7720 GCF_000390285.2 Anoplophora glabripennis
TGTATTGTTTTGTTTATTTATATGTCATTTTATCATTAGTTCTTCATAGAACATGACTTTACCTTTGTTCTGACGTGTGTAAGCACTTTTGTGTATGTAACACGAAAATTGGAAAATAAAATAAAAATAAAATAAAGTAATAGAATTTTAGAAAGGATAATTTTTTTACATACTTAAATATTTCTTGCAGACAGATTACGATGTACCTAAATAAAGGGAAAATAACATTAAATAAATTTAAAAAGATTCATTGATGCAGTAAAGCATACATATTCTCTAGAGTAAAATACGGAGCCTTCAAAAATGTTTACAAACAACGTGACAGTCGGGAGTAGGCAACCAATAATTTACGGTTGGTAAGATCAAATGAAAATCCCTAAACCACAGTGGAGTGGTTAAAGGCGTTACATGTGATTAAATAAAATTGTTTTTAAAACTGATTGACTTGAACTATCGATATTGAACTTAATACTTACATATAATTTAGTATTACATACTTTTTTTTCATTTTTTTTTCCATTCAAATGCATTTAACTTTATTTATTAAAAGGAAAAAACTATCAAACTTCACTCGTTAATGAACAAATTGCAAATTTTTACTATAAAAGCAAAAAGAACATGATGTGAAATAACAATTTATTATTATTTTTTATTGAAGTACAGAGTAAAATAAA
>NW_019419788.1:0-1118 GCF_000390285.2 Anoplophora glabripennis
TACTTTTTCAGTTTTTTAATTATAGCACGAAAACAAAGCAAAATTTCGGTATAGTTCATAGGAAAAATTTTGTAGAGAATTGAATTTCTCAGCGAAATGGCTTATTTAAAAAATGTAAAAGGAAAATTTTCTGCAAAATATCGTTAATAAACGATTTAAAAAAAGCGAAAAATAAGATTTTTTTATTTTTTTACTTTTTTAATAAAATAATTTAGTAAAGACTTGAGAATTTAAGTACAATAAAGTATATTAATAATGTTATACAGGGTGTCCACGGATGGAGTAGACAAGAGGAGAAACTCTTTTGTTTTTGACTTAATCGAAAAATGTCATTCTTTATAAAAAGTTCTGCCCCTCGAAAAAATGAAACTGTCATACAAACATCTTAGATCAGATATACAGGGTGCTCATAAATTAAAAAAACACGAAAATACTCAAGAGAGAAGTAGCATTATTTATTATTTTACACAACATTTTTATAAAACAAATCTGTTTGTAACCTCAAATAATGTCCTAATACAAATTTTAAAATAAAAAATTTCAATTCTGCCATTTATTCTATATGTATAGCTACTACCCACCTCAAAAATTCAATAGCCTTAAATTTAAGTACTATGGGTTTGATGAACCGACTTTAGATCTTATTAATTCTTATTTACATGGAAGATCTCAAGAGGTATGTGTTAATAACATTTTATCTAATAGTTTAGAAATACTTTCTGGTGTACCCCAGGGGTCAATTTTGGGTCACTTACTTTTTATAATTGTCACTGCTTCCGTTTTAGAATCAATTCAACAATGTAAAGTACAAGCTTATGCTGTTGATATCAATTATATTATCATTTTGATATTAATGATCTGGATCAAGCATGCAATACTGTCAGCTCTGATTGTGAGTTACAAACTGTAAGGCAATTATCTGATAAATAAACATAATTTAAAATTAAATTCTAGCAAATCAAAAATATTTTTTTTTTGTACTAAGAAAAAGGTACAAATATTAAGACGCAACTTTAATATGTATTATAATTGATGGTATTCCAATTCCTATTACTGATAGTGTAAAAATCTGAGAGTGACTCTTGACAGTAACTTACGATTCAATCAGCATGTGAAAA
>NW_019419788.1:1177-7694 GCF_000390285.2 Anoplophora glabripennis
TTATTATTATTATTATTGTTATTATTATTATTATTATTATATTATTATTATAGGGAAAGTAGACCACTTAACGTTTGCAGTACACTATAAACAATAATTGAATAGTGAATAATTTTTGTGACATCTAATTGAACCCGAAAACATATTTTTTGAGAAACAGAAATTATTACAACTTCAAAATTATATTTGGGTCCTCGCGCTATCTTATTTATTTATTTACCGATAACTGTTTTGGACTGAAACGCCGTTAATATTTGCATAAATAAACATATGTATATCCGAAAGATGTTGTTGTATGATAACGATAATTCGCGGCGTAGTTCAACACCTCTCAGTACGTTTCCCAATCTAATCACCTTGAGCCCAGCTAGGAAATGCCTAAAATTTGTTGGGCAAACAATAACAACGCAGCAGTCGCCGCCGCAAGTAACTTTCACCAGCGTTGACCAACCGCAAGAGCATTGTAATAATTTTGATTTATAATTATCCGCTTCTTAGACAAATTCCTCGACAGGTCATATTGCCACACGACCGTAGTGTGTTTATTTATATACTCATTTTTCAGTTAATTGCCGGTTATGTCACCGCAGTTTTAGAAAATAAGGCGGTATGCCTTAAAAAACATCGCCATTGTGCGACGTTTTTGTCGATTTACAATTTCTACCAGTTACGTGGATAAGTGTTTTATTTTGCCCGCAATTTTACCGTAAAAAGACTGCTAACAAGGAAATTATCCTTTTTGTTGGCAGGAATGTCTTGCCTCCGAGCAGGCGAGATACATACGGGGCGTTTTTTTTTGCGCGGAACGGTAACAGTTCGCTTCACACGTCTACTCGACTTAAACTTCTAAACTAACATATAATAGTTTACTCTCACTGAGCCACCAAGATGCATACAGCTACTATCGTCTTTCAAACATACATACTGTTAATAAATTACTCGAAAATAACTACCAACTTGTATGTGTGTGTGTTGTCGAAATCTTTATAATGTATTGAAAACTTACCTAACGTAATCGTTGGTAGCGATTCCAAAAATAAAGATTTTGTTAACTTATACAGGTTACTGGTAGTGTGCACAGCCGTCTGTATTCTACGCCCACACTCATATGCAACTCTTTGCTTAAAATTGTTTCATCCGTCACTGGAAGTTTCTGGAATAGAATCGAGGATGTCAATATAATTGCCTGATTGGTCACACAAGTTTTAACCGGTTCTCAACCAAAACACTAGCCCCTATAGTACGATCGTATACGATGCAAAGTAGAGCAAAAAATTGTCGGTCTTTTATCAAAGGAAAATCGTGTCATCATTTTTAGGAGGCGTAAGATGAACCGTTTCAAATTTAAAATGAAATTGAATGTAAAATCTGAAATACCGCCGCATACGCACTGTGTTCTGGTACTAGCTGTAGTCGGCCAGGTGCATCGAGTGTACGAAGTGGTCGGTTATACGTCAAATACTAACCTGGCGAGCTTGATCGTAGAGCAGGGAACAATAAACAGTGGCGCGTACAGAGGTGAAATGTAGTACATATGTGGAATTTAAATAACGAATTGGATTTATAATAAATTACATTTAAAACAAATAGTTTATGAGAATAAAGGGATTTTTGTAGGAACAGGGTTCCAGACGTGAACTGATCTCTTCATCGCACCCCATTACGATTCTTTTTTTTATAAGGAGAACGAAGTTTCAAAGCAAAAACCTTGTATAACAGATATACTATAAATATTTACAGAATGAAAACAAAATATAAATCCTATGATATGATTCTATCAAATGAAAACACTAACAACAATTCTCTACCAATCTCAACAAAATAAGTTATTTTTCTATCAAACAAGAAATGTTAACAAATTATAAACAAAATATAAATTCTATGATTTATGTACTGTACGCCAAACTGCATTTTTCTCATCTTCATTTAATATTAATTTCTTCTTTGCACCCCCTTTTTTAGGTTTCTTAACGTCTCCTTCAATTTTCTTCTCTCTTAAAATTTTGAAAACAGATAATTCGCTTACTCCAGTATATCTAGAACACATTTCCACCAAACCAGTCTTCAGTTTCATGGGATGATCCTTTTCTAAAGGGTTATAGACATTTAATATTATCGTTTTTTCTCTGTAACTTAATATAGATTTTTTTGTACCCACAGCAGTACATCCGGCTCGCGAACATCCAGGCACCGCCTCCATTTATCCATATAACGACAACAGAGCAATAATAATACAAAAAACTTCACTTCACTAGCACAGAAAATATAATAGCATTCACGATTCACAAACAACAGCCCGAAACACACACACAGCACACAAATAAAACACTAAAAACACTTTTGTTACGGAGCACAAGAAATATGATTTCACTCACAAATTCTCAAATAATAGCGCGAAACACACATATAGCCCGAAAGAAATATAATTGCACTTATAACAGTTATAACCTCACAAATATCGCGAGCGAGAAACACGCAGCACCAATACAACCGAAACGAAACTGACCACGCCAGGCCGGCACGCGCGCCGCCGCAAAAAACACAAGACACAAGTCATATGAGGGATAATGAAGGGAGTAATAAATGTATTGTTGTCCTGCCGCCCAATGTGCGAAGGAGATGCCTTTGTTTTTCATTTTGTCCTTCATAAATATATAACTGTTAATCCATAATGCATAAAGAAATTATTCAATTTCCAAAACCCCCTATAAAATGTGTTGCACTGATTCCCTTGACAGGCAATGATTTATTACTTTGCATCGAATACGATCGTACTATAGTCGTTTAATATTTTATAAATTTCATATTTTTAAAGTTAATTATGAATTTCTCTTCTCATATTTCTTGTATACATATTTATAAAAATGTATAGTATAGTTATTATTATTTATGTATTTAAAGATACAGGGTGTCTCACGGTGACGGCCCACTAGAATTATTTCAGACTACTTCGATTTGAATTTTGAAAATTTGGAATACCGGGTTTTCGGGCATGCCGTTCTCAGCTAAAATAATGGCGTCCACGAACCACTTCCGGTTATACCGGAAGTCGCCAACTTGCTTATTTTAAATGGAACACTCTATATATTATTGCAATTTTGGATTCTACGTGTTATTTTAGGTGGACTTTTATGAAGTTTCCCTATTCCTAAAATTCCTGGTATCCCGTAACCTTTGAACTTTCTTTTGTCCTATTCTACTGCTAGGTTGTCATTTTTATGGTAACGGACCGCATACAAACAAGTCTTACTTAAATTCCACTAACATTAACACCATATCTGCTACTTCTTGATCAGAAAACATTTTATACGGCGGCTAAGTAATACTGCAACACACGACGCACGTGCACAAGATGCACAGGGTCAACTTATTCTGGTTAATTTTCTTAATTAATTTTCTCGAAAACATTTAATAGATTTCCCGTACAAATTTAGTTGCAGTATTGAAAATTGATATAGTGTTAGAAGTCGTTGATATTTGTCGTATAAAAACGAGGTTTAAATATCAAAAAATTCACAAAATTATGACTTGTGGAAAGATTTGAGTGTGACAACAAAAAAGTTAAAAAAATATTTTTTATGAAAACTAGTTTCTCTTTTATCTGCAATTTTTTTCGTAATATCACATTGATAAATTGTGACACACATCGGCATTGATTGTGACTAATATATGTATACGTTGCAGCTGCGGTTAGACAAAATGGAGCGCTGCACGACGGATGAGCAAGTGAATATTGTGAAAATTCATTACAAGTATGGAGAGTGTGTAGCTGATACTGTGTTCAAATTACGTCAATGGAGAACGTTATCGAGAGATGTTATTGAACTTTCTTTTTTGAATGGCATGGATTTGGATGACATGTGGTTTCAGCACCACGGAGCCACCTGTCATATGGCACGTGAAACTATCTGCTTGTTACGGCAGAAATTTAATTGACGACTCTCACATAAGCGTGATGGGACTTGACCACCAAGATTCGATCTTAAAGCCATGTGCTTTTTCCTGTGGAGATTCGTAAAGTCAAAAGTTTATTCTGCTCAAATGAATACCATTCCTTAATTAAAGGTAGAAATTTTCCTTAATTAAAGGCAGAAATTCGAAGAGTTATCAACGAAATTCAGCCACAGGTATGCGAAAATGTGATACAGAATTTTTGCAATTTTTGCAACTTTTTAATTAATAAAATCTTTTTTCCTCATATGAATCCCCGCGTTTCCTTTTGGATACCCTTTACATGTAAAAATTTGTCGTTTATATACTTTTATGTTTATTTGTTAAATTATGTACTAGTGTTCTTTTATGTATTTCTAGTATTGTCATTTTCCCATTCTGCAACTGACTTTGCCTGTTGGATATGTCGAAAATAAATAAATATTAACTATAATATAGCAATTTCAGTTTTTTAAGGAATAATAAAAAAAAGTAGTCTGTACTTTTCAAGCGACCTATGTTTTCCGTAGTATTTTTGCCGAATCCGGTGTCAGAATTGAGCTATCACGTCACAGGAATTTCCTAACCACAAAAAATAGGTCAAAAATAGCAAAAATTCACGAAAAAGTGCTAGGAAAAATACAAAAAAGTTTTTTTCCTGTATTCAAATGTTCATTTATATGGTTAAGACCCCGCCGAACGTGAATCCGCGGTCAGAATTGATGGTTCTTTTCCTAACCTAAAAAAAATTGTCAATTAAGGTTAGGTATCACGAATTTTCAAAAAATAACAGATTCGCGCCAAATTTTGTATACGGGGGTTTTCTGGGTCGCTGATCACGGATCCGAAGCCAATTTTGCAAAATTCAAGGTGGCGGATTCAAAAAATAAAACATTCGCGCCAAATTTGGTATCCGGGGGTTTTCGGGGTCACTGATCACGAAACCGATATCAGATTTACAATCAATTTAATCAATTACCTATGTACTTTATTACCTAAGATTAGGCAGAAAATCCGTTAATAGATCTTTTACAGAAAAAATAACAAGATATTCTTACCTCGAATTCGTAATCAGTGACCCCGAAAACCCACGTATACCAAATTTGACGCGAATGAGTTATTTCTTGAAAATTTGGTCGGCCATGTTGGATCCTCCATCTTGAATTTTGCAAAATTGACCTCGGATCCGTGATCGGCGACCTCGAAAATCCTCGTATACCAAATTTGACTCGAGTATGTTATTTTTTAAAAATTTGTTCGACCATCTTGAATTTTGCAAAATTGATTTCGGATCCGGAAACCCCAAAAACCCCCGGATACCAAATTTGGCACGAATCTATTATTTTTTGAAAAAAAAAATTTTTTTTCTATTTTTCCCAACACCAGTGAATTTTTGCTATTTTTGATCTGTTTTTTTTTGAGATTAGGAAAATCCTGTGATGTGATAGATAGCTCATTTCTGACATCGGATTCGTGATCATGAGGCAAAAATACGACGGATAACATATGTCGCATGAAAAGTACAGACAACTTTTTTTAGTGTAGCTATGTGTAATGTTAGCAACTTACCAAAATTAATCTCATCGCTTGATAAATAAAAAATATTAAGTCAATATTTACTACTTTCTTCGCATGTGAAAGGTAACATCACCACCGCCTAACCTCAAATTTTTAACTGATTTATGTTATGCAATAACGAAATATGTTACACTACTTGTATGTACAGGGTGTTTCATAATGATGTGCAAATATTTTAAGTTGTTTAGAAAGTAATTTTAGGGGGGTTAATTAGCTTTTATATTTTTTTTCACGAAAACGGTTAAACGTAGAAATTTGAATTTTGGTACACATTAACAACTAGTTGAATGGTATTTTTGGTAGTCTCTTTTTTTCTGGGTTGTCTTTGAATGAAAGAAATTAGCACCCCTTGCTTTTACTTCTCTTACAACTTTTTTCTACGTTAGCCAATTCCAATAAGAAAAATAGCTTTTAATACTACATTTCATTTAGAATCTTTTTTACTCTTCCCATTTTTTCGTATACTTAATGGTTTACGAGCAAAAAAATAAATTATTTTTTCTTGTCGATTAGGTACACATAATTAGTATAACAGTTACCAAAAACCAGTCATTTTTGACAAAAATTCTTTTTTATCAATAGGAAAAGCTAAGCAAATACGAACTAAAAATTTAATAAAAAAATATGTTATTTTTTTCGGCTATTTTGAGATTTGAATATTTTCTCAGGGGGGGCCCTGTAACAAAAGCCAAATCCTGGGACGGGGGCTCAATAGTTGTATTAGGCCCTCTAAGAACAACCACGGTCAGACGAGGGTTAAGTAGTATGTGCGCCTATTTGTATTTAGAGGGTGGTCTGAAGAGCTTTTGAATAGATCAAATAGCTGGTTTTTAGGCGGATTTTCAAAGCAATCAGAATAGATTAAATGAGATTGACTAATCCGTCCCGTATTGCTACACGGAGTCACTAGAGGAAGGCTAGGGTTACTTGCGAGTTCAGTTAGTCACAGAATTATTTATATAAATGTAAGTCCAGTCAATTAGGTAATTATTAACATAGTATAGTTATA
>NW_019419789.1:0-7683 GCF_000390285.2 Anoplophora glabripennis
AAAACAAACAAATTATTAAAACTCAATGAAATAAAAGTATGTTTGCAAGTATCTATGTATGCCGGCGCGGCCCGGTCGAATCACGGAGACACGAAATTAATTTCGTTGCGTATTATTTTGATTTTGCTATATCTCCTAAGGTATTCATTTAATTTAAAATGATAAGGATTAATACCGTATTTGCGTAAATAGCTTTCCAATTACCGCTTTATAATTGCTCATTTTTTAAAGTATTAAAATGGATATAGTATGTTATCCTTAAGAAATAGACATATGCCATCGTGGACTTTTCTGTAGACCTATATAAGATACACAATTCCACCAAACATTATTTTGTTATATCTCAAAGGGTTTAGGCAGCGTTCTTGTTGAAAGCTCCTGGACGGCTTATTTTTTCTGACACCTCCAACAAATATCGTTAATTAACTAAAACCTTCCTCGAGAACCACTATATCCATTGGTGAAAACAGTATGAAATTCGGTGCAGTAGTTTTTGAGTTTATCGCGAACAGACAGACAGACAGACAGACCCGGCGGAGGACTTTGTTTTATAATATGTAGTGATATGTATACTTCCACCAACAGTAATTATGTCCAATTATAAATTAAAAGCAAAAAATGGTGGAGGCACCCCTCGATGTGCACTGTGACAAAAAATCACAAATATTTCCTAAATTTATTTTTGATAAAGGCAGATTGCGATCGTCATCAATGCAAAAATTCTGGGTTGTTAACCATTGGGCATAGTTCGTCCCTGGCGTGCTGGTCATAATGATGTTTCACTTACAACATCAAAAACAAGCTGTACGCATGTGTTATCAATCACCAAAGCATAATGTTGGTTTAGAGACTGTAAATAAAAATAACTTTTTAATTTTCACCTTTGAGGGCCCGTAACTTGTCAACGAAGGCCCGTATGAAAAAAATGTATATGAAGAACTGATATTATTTTGACCTCATCTATTAGTACTCGACATTTTGTATCAGTACCGGGACACCCTGTATATTTTAAAAAATCATGTTATATATTCAAGAAAGAAATGAAGGCACATTTTTTTGCAGTAAAAGAATGAATCACCAAAATTTGTTAACTGTAATTTTCCCGGGAGTATTATATTTATATCTGGAACATAATAATATCCAGTGTTGTAAATATAATGTAATCTAACTCAACCCCCTTCCTTAGACAATTGAGTTATTATTGCTTTTCAAAGATCAAGAAAGATATGAAATTTAAAATGTTTGATGAACAGAAAAATAAAGAGCAAAATGATACCTTTTCAATCAATTTTTTTTATAGTATTTTATACAGTGCGTCCCAGAAGTAACGCAAAAAATTCATATTTTATTTTGTGTTGAGTTTTCACAAAAACGCTAAAACACGTCAATTAGTAAATAGGAATTGTCGTTTTATTACGTTGCTTAAATCTTTTTTTTGTGCGACGTTTCATAAACCTATGACGTCATCAACATTTTTTTTAAATAGCACTACTTAATTTTTGAAGCATAAAGCCCTTTTGAAGGGAAATGCGTCGATATAGGGTTTGGCCTACTTTAGTTTGACAGGTGCGAAAAAAAAGCCAACGATTGGAATGAACATGGTTTGAATTAATAACAAAAATAGGTATCACAAACTTATGCGCGAACAGTGCTATAGCAAAAAATCTGTTTTGGTTGATTGTTGGCACATGTTTTTATGTAGATTGGGTAGGTACACCCGATCACAGTGGCTATGTAGGCATTGTTCTGAAGACGACAGTTAGCGAATGCAATAGTGCCTCATATCATTGTCACAGTTACAAATACCATAACTTTACATTACGATGGTGTTGTGTTTAAATGAGAAACAAAGAACTAAAATCCTAATTATGGTTGGATACGGAGATATAGGATCCGTAGTTATGATGAAATATGTCAATTATTCAATGCCAAGTATCCAGAACAACCAATACCTCCGTGTACAGTATGCAGATTAGTACCCAAATTTGAAGACGCTGGCCATGTTAGAAATGTGTCTAGATCTAGAAGGCCAACGACAGTGACAGAAAATGATAGGCAAAATGTTATGNACCAAAACACAAAACATCCACAAATTTCCATTTTTTGCTGTGGCACTGTTCTCGCATCAGTTTATGATACCTACTTTTGTTGTTATTTTAAACCATATCCATTCCAGTCATTGGCTTTTTTTGCTCCAGTCAAAGTAAAGTAGAACAAACCCTATATCGACGTATTTCGTTTCAAAAGGACTACCCATTTATGCTTAAAAAATTAGGTAGTGCTATTTAAAAAAATGTCGATGACGTCATAGGTTTATGAAACACAGCGCAAAAAAGGTTTAAACAACGTGACAAAATGACAATTCTTATTTACTAATTGACGTGTTTTAGCGTTTTTGTGAAAACGAAACACAAAATAAAATACGAATTTTTTGCGTTACTTCTGGGACACACTGTATATTTTATATGATATCAAATACCATCAAAATATGCTATTAATGGTAAATTTATAAGAAAGCGCAGATAATTTCTTTCAGCGTGCACACCACGAGCACGAAATCAACAGATACTTTTTTGAAACCGGAGAAGTCTAAAACCTGCAGCTGTAATTTTATCATGATGATAGCATTTCTTCGAGATTAAGGGGAGGAAGGAATAATAAAAGTTCCGGCATAGCGCTAATCCCGCTACCCGCCATTGGCAACGCGAAGTGAAGTCAGGTAATCTGCCGTGATTACACCCGAGAGATGCGCCGTCCTGCTCCATCCATTCCGGCTCCCGAGCACTTATTATGGAGGTGCTTCAGGAAAAGATATCCAACACATAGATTGGCGTATCCTCTGGTGATTGGCTTCTGCTCCGTGTCCCTGGAGCCATCGCATCTATTTTACATTACATATCTCTGTACACGCCAGGTAGTTAATAATGCCCGATAACTATCCCGTAATGTATATTCCTGCTGTTGCAGGACCCGAATGGCTCTGCCTCGGTTCGAAATTAGTCCGATTGTATAGATATAACAATTACGTATTATTATTATTGCATTGCTGCAAATAGTTCATTGTTTTGATTTCTAGGCATGTCTAATCCTAAAAATAACATTTTTGTTAAAAATTCATACAAAATACACATCTACTGTCAGCTTGACAAAGTAAAAAAAGAACTCTTTCAGACGTATTTGAGAACGTCATGACAAATTTGGATTGTATTTTAAAAAGGTATAAATTGTTAAAAAAAAAAACTTGTGCGGGTAAGATATAACCTAAAAATTATATGCCATATCTTAAATGTCATTGATATAAAACATTACTTTGTACTACTGGCAGATGGGACGCATTAATAAAAAAAATAAGCGCGCTTTCATAGCACCCACTCTCTGCCAGTAGATACAAAGTAATATTTTTTTACGACATTTGGCGGAGTGATGTGCAAAGTATCAATTTTTTATAATTATTACTCATTAGGTATAGCAGGGCACCTCTTTGGAAGTGCCAAAAATTAAGTAAAAAAGCTCCAATGGTAACATCATATTTAAATAATTTTATTTTCCCTCTACTATCTTTGACACTCAATGAGAGCCACAATGAGAATCTGTAAGCACATGAAAGCAAAACACTTCTACTCTAACTGGACATTGTTTTTAAGTGAGGTAACTTACCTCCCTAGGGAAAGCGATTTCGAGTTATAGGTAAATGCATATTTTATGAACAAATAAATAGAACTATTTGATGAACATTACATTTTATTAATTATTATGAATGAATATTTATAGTAATTGTACAGTTATTACATTTAGTAACGTTTATAAAATCTGGATAATCATTCCCCTCGCGTTTATTAATTGTTACATTTTTCTCAATATGATTTGAATGCTCCATTTCAGTCAACCAGAGGCTCAATATCATCTGACTGATCCATTAAAACAGCATGATGACGTACTACTAGAACCTGGAGTTGAAGTGTCATTGTAAAGAATCCTGTTGGCTATTTCATTTTTGTTACTTAAACTATCAGCAACATAACTTTCTGCAATTGTGGTTGATTTTCACCCACTATGTATCTTGATTGCTAGTACATCATCTCCTGTATTAGCCAGTAACGTTGTTGATGTTCTTTGGAATGAATAGCATGTATATGCTTCAGGATGTTCTAGTTTCAAAAACTGTGCAAGCTTATTTAGAATCATAGAGAGGGTATTCTTGCCGACTGGTTGGTTGTAACATTTACCTGCTTGATAGCGCATAAAAAGGTGTGAAATTTCAGTTTTAATTTTCAATCTAATGTTAATATAAATGTTTCTTGAGAATTTCTAGGTGAGAGCTTGGGGTATTTTGATATATCCACGTTCTCCTCTATAAAAATAGTTGACTTGAGTTGAGTATTCACTCCACAAACTCGCCCGCCGGTGACTTTAAACTTCTTGACTTCTTCAGAAAGACCAGTATTTTTGTTCTGCCACCATTCTTTGAAGTTTCTATATCCGTAGCGCACTTTCGACTTCACGGCAATAAAAATTTGCAGACAGCATTTGCTGCATTTTCATTTGAAACTCACTCATTTAGAAATAATACATAATACGTATTTTCCCGAAAAGCATATTCTTACAAAAAGTAAATCTATGTTGAGAATATACAAATTTACCACGTCCTTTTTGGTGTAGCACTGCAATTATATTATAGACTGGTGCTCGTGCAAAGATTTCCAAAAATAAAATATTCTAGATGAATAATTAAGATTAAGTTAGCGAAAAATTCAATTTATATATTTAGTACAAAATAAAAGTTATTTATGGACGAGATATTATATTATTTATATATAAAAATATTCATTTCTGTTTCTATATTAAGAATAAGTTAACGTCTCGAAAAATATTATTAATACTACTGAAGTATTTTATATATTTATTTAAATTTCTCTTATTATTTTGATTTAGATTGTATATAAGAGTTGCATATTCCTTTTTTTAATCTAATGTTGAGTTTTTCTAATTAACATTTTGTATTAAAATTCTAAATGAGTATAATTATTAAAAGTTGCCTCAGAATACTGATATATGATATGAAAATTATTTATTATACACTGGGTATTAAAAACGAAATAAAGAAAATGAATTTTCCTCTTTTACAGTACACGCATTTTCCCCCCACTTGGGAATAATTCTCCTTATTTAAGACCTTCTTTTCCTTTTATTATAAGAATTCGTTAAGAATATCGCTATGTAATTCAAAATGGTTTTTTTTATCTAAAAAAATAAGAACGCATTTGCAATTTCTTTTCAGTTTTTATAGTTAAAGGTAAAATGTAGTCAATGTAATGCAGCTATGTATAAGGCACATTTCCAAAGATTGTAATTCTTGATTCTTCCATTTTTTTCGCTACATCACATTTGTTTTGAGATTTGGGACAATTGTGATAATTGTTTATAATTTATAGTATTTCATACACATTTAGCCGAAATTTACTGGGCGATTGTAAATAAACTTAAAACGGATATTCAATTTCATTATTTATTCATTGAAATATGTATATTTAATAATAAAAATGTTACAATCATTTAAAAATTGCAGTACCTATGAAAACATAAGCTGGAAAATAGTTATGAAGGAATTCGAACTATAAGTAAGGTAAACAGTAAGTTATACACTGTAGTCTTCAAAACGAAATGAAAATTTAAACAGGCCCTATATATGAATAGTTAAATTTGGGTAATATCTTAATAACGTTCATGCAATTCACAGAATTTGTATCAATTAGTTTTGGTTAAACAAATTTGTTTTCATAAGGTTTCGATAATTTAACTATATTATCTCTATCATATTTCCAACAAAATATTTGATGGGCTTTTTTGTATTTAATAAGAACCCAATGTGCCAATCTCTCTCTATTTTCTCCATTCATATTAGTTTCATTTTCTAAACGTATAAACTCATCAGAGTTGTTGGAGTTCATTAAAACTGGGAAAGAAGGATTCCTTTTGTCACATGACAATCGATTGCGTCCTTTAGAAGCTGTTTTATTTAATTGTAGTCTTTATTGCAAACATCTATGACTTGCGTAGATGTCGACATTATTGAACCAGAGCATATTCTGTTTCCTTTTGGGTTGTGGTTTTGGTGTTTGACTGTTTGATCTGGTCAGCTTCTGTTTCGTTAATAGGTCGGTGTTGTTGAATTTATATGGTATTGCCTTTTTAAGTGATACATCTTTCTATTTCCGCAGAAAATCATAGCGAAAAAGTTTCTTCTGGTAGAATGTTTAGATTAAAGGGCAAAATTCTTGATTTTCTCATGAATATTTTGATAATTTTATGACAGCCAACATGTAGTAAATTGCTCGCATGAAGGGGAAATTTTATAATTGTGATTTGTTCCCTCATCATATATTATAACTACTGATTTATCAAGTTCCACTGTGAGAACAGTGGCTTTCCTAAAATAATTTTTAAATATGCATCCCCTATATATATGCAACCTATCTTACTAGCTGCAAAAACTGCCCTTCCAAAATCACTTTATAGAAGAGCAGGCCATAAACCATTAATCCTGTATTGTTACCGATTATCACTGGTGGTGCCTTTAGTCCTGTTTCATTGCACATCAGACATACGATGGTTTCTTTGACAGGAGAAATAATTGGCCTTGAAGCAGCTTTATTAACAGCACCTACAACTTTTGTTCTTTTGGGATCAATGTTTAAGTTACTTAGTACTCAGTACTAGCCCATGTAGAGGCACCTGGGAACAATGATTTTCAGAAAACAATCTTTAAATATGCATCCCTCCATCTAGCTTCAACTGCATAAACTGTTCTTCCGAGGTCGCTTGCAAGAGAAGGAAGCCGTCTGCCATTGATCCCTTGTATGTTTTTCTTCAATACTAGTGCCTTTCTTCTTTTTGTTTCATTGCACATCAGCGGTATGGTGGTGTTTTATTTGTCAGGACTAACTAAGTAGCTTTANCTCTCTATTTTCTCCATTCATATTAGTTTCATTTTCTAAACGTATAAACTCATCAGAGTTGTTGGAGTTCATTAAAACTGGGAAAGAAGGATTCCTTTTGTCACATGACAATCGATTGCGTCCTTTAGAAGCTGTTTTATTTAATTGTAGTCTTTATTGCAAACATCTATGACTTGCGTAGATGTCGACATTATTGAACCAGAGCATATTCTGTTTCCTTTTGGGTTGTGGTTTTGGTGTTTGACTGTTTGATCTGGTCAGCTTCTGTTTCGTTAATAGGTCGGTGTTGTTGAATTTATATGGTATTGCCTTTTTAAGTGATACATCTTTCTATTTCCGCAGAAAATCATAGCGAAAAAGTTTCTTCTGGTAGAATGTTTAGATTAAAGGGCAAAATTCTTGATTTTCTCATNAAGACCTTCTTTTCCTTTTATTATAAGAATTCGTTAAGAATATCGCTATGTAATTCAAAATGGTTTTTTTTATCTAAAAAAATAAGAACGCATTTGCAATTTCTTTTCAGTTTTTATAGTTAAAGGTAAAATGTAGTCAATGTAATGCAGCTATGTATAAGGCACATTTCCAAAGATTGTAATTCTTGCTTATTCCATCTTTTCACTACATCACATTTTTTTTGAGATTTGGGACAATTGTGATAATTTAATTATCTAGCCTTCATTGGTTATCTCTGTCACATTTCCAACAAAATATTTGATGGGCTTTTTTG
>NW_019419790.1:0-3556 GCF_000390285.2 Anoplophora glabripennis
CAGTGCGTGCATATTTAGATGCAGTTTTTCCAAATCGCTGGATTGGCCATCTAAGTAAGCATTTTTGCTTGGCCAGCCAGAAGTCCGGACTTCAATCCTCTTGATTTTTCTATTTGGTCTCGAATGAAAGACGTAGTTTACAAAGAATTGGCTCGTGTGAAGAGTTGTGGCAAAGAATACAAATCGCTGCCAACGAAGTAAGATGCAATCCCAATATGTTGTTTCAAACTTGAAGATTTCTCAGAAGACATGTAAAGTGTATCAGTGTCAACGGTGGATTCTTCGAACAATTACTTTAAATCATAATTACATATTTTATTTGTTTTATTGTTAATTGTTGCAATAACACGAAGAAACACTTGGTTTGTTTCGCTTTTAATTTCTCATATTATCAAAACATAGTGTTCGTTAAATCGATTTTTCTCGAAAACGGATCGAGATACCGAAATGAAACAAGAGTANTTTATAAAATATTGCGATTCCTAACTCATCATCAAAAATGGCAGTAGATTTAGTTATTACTGGAAGAACTTTTCATTTTATCATTAAATTTATTCAGGAAATGTCACATCAGGCGTCAATTTAGAAAACAATAGGTATTTAAAGCAAAAGATCTCTTTTAAAGTTGTAATATTCAAATTTCTTACTACTCAACTTAAATAGAAATGTTTAATAAATTTGGTAGCGGCTCACGTTGATCTTTTATCGTGCTTTTCCTCACGATTTGGTTCCTTAGCATGGCCAGAAGTTTAGCATCTGCCCTAGGGAATGTAATTATAAAGTTTAATCCTGCGATATCTGTCCAATCGAGTAAATAATTGCCCTTTATTAGGAAATTTTAGTATTATGTCGTTCCAGGTGAAATACATTGATTTTTAATAGAAAGTGTTATTGTTATTTATGCAGCAAGTTCAAGTTAGGAATATTTATTTGATAATTTGTAACGAAAACATATTTTAATACATTGTCTGATAGTTAATGTTGAAATCTATTTTTAGACATTTAACTTTAGGTCGATTTCAAAAAAAAATCATTGTTAATAATATCAAACATTTAAAGATAATACTTTCAAATGCAGTCCTGTCTGAGATTTTCGTCTACCGTCTGAAATCGTCTAGCAAATGGGTTAAGCTTTGGTAATAGCACATTAAACAATGTATATAACAAGTTTTCTCTGATAATTTTGAGTTTATACAAGTTTAGACACTGGTCTTTCGAAAGATGAACACTGGTTTGACTTTAGTTAAACCGGGCAAGTTAAAACTATTTAGTTGTTGATTAAAATGCAAACGATGTACAGTTATATAAAATCTAATAATGATGGTAAATTATAATATTAATTGAATAACAAAATAAACCAAACTTTGTTTTTGTTCCATTATTAAATGTAAAATTTGAGAAAGGCATTCGTTCCTGTGCCCTCGAGCAGTAGATATTCTTAACTTTGGAGGGGTCACGAAGACGTATTCGTTTTTTTTTTCACTCAATCGATGAACCTGGTAAACCGTCTGACGTTGTTTAGAAGTGAAGTTTTAACCATATACTTACTTACACTATAAAAAAGTAGGTAATATTTAATAAAAATTAACACGTTTTGCAAAAATCTTTAACGCAAGTCTGTTTATATTCTATAAAAATACAGGATGAGTCAGAAAGAATGGGTCAACACTAAACTGGAGATACTAGACACCAAAATATTATGTTTGAGCTCATCATGCCTTAAACGAATGTTGCTGGTTTAAGAACTACAGGTGTTCAAGGTTTCAATTTTATTATGAAATTTCTCAATAACTGAGAAAGTTTTGATAGCATAACTCTGAAGCTTGGTAGTGTTGGGTTTTTTGGTGTGAGAATTACGAATTTGAAGCTTAGTTTGACGTTGTTCCTATAGGGCGCTAGTTTCACCATATTATTTATGTAAATCATAACATATTTTTTTTATCTGTTGAGCTATGCTTTTAAAAAGTTAAAAATCTAAAAGAACGTTCAATGCTACATAAAAAATGTACTCTTGTTTAGGTCGCCTAACTTTATCGGTTTCTGAGTTATTTACATTTAAAAGTTTCAATGTATTTTGTGGGGATTTTCTTTCAGGCGCTATTTCTTTTCTAAGTAGGCTTGTGTCAAATTTTCATGTCGATAAATATTAACGTATTTTGCGTGCGTCTGATTTATTATTCGTGCAAAATTATTAGCTAGTGATCAAAAAATGCCATGACATAAAAATGTTTCCAACAGTCAGACGCATGATATGATTTGTGTTTTTGATTAGGCTAGTTTTAATGAACATGCGGTGGCCCGAAGATATGTGCAATTGTACCCAAATAAATTACCTAATTATAAACTATTCAAAAATCTTTGCAATCGCTTAGGCGGATCTGGATCTTTTCGACCAAAAAGTAACCATGGTACTCCAAAATCTATCACAGTCGATGAAGAAGAGAAAATTTTACTACTCGTACTCGTCGGTTAAGTGCGGCAACGGGGGTAAGCCAATCGTCCATTTGTAGAATTTTGAAAAAGTAAATGTTCCATCCATGTCATTATACTCCGGTTCAGCAGTTATTGTCTCAAGATTTACCAGCTCGCCTACAATTTTTGCTCAGTTTATACAAAATATGCAAACGGAAAACCCAGATTTCCTCAATAAGATTTTATTTACTGATGAGGCGTCATTTAATAGACTAGGAGTTTTCAATTGGAAGAACAATCATTTGTGAGATTCCGCATGCTATAAAAGAAAGACATTTTCAGCATAAGTTCAAGTTGGTGTGGTTTAATTTCTGGGTTTTTCATAGGACCTTTTGAATTGCCACCCAATCTAACTGGACCTCATTATTTAAACTTTCTTCAACATGATTTAAACGAGCTTCTAGATGATGTACCAGCGAGAGAGTATGTGGTTTATGCACGACGGTGCACCACCATATTTTGCCTTGCCAGTACGCCAGCATTAAAATCTCGTCGGTGGATTGGCCGTGGAAATGAATTTAGTTAACCACCAAGAAGTCCAGATTTAAACCCTCTGAACTTCTAAGTGTGGTCAAACTTGAAGGATGTGGTGTATCGTGAAGAAATTAATTATGTTGAGGAGTTGCGGCAGAAAATATAAGTAAACGCGAATGCATTTAAAAATAATAGGGACATTTTGTTTAATATTCAGAGACATTTAAGAGTGTATAAGAAAATGTATTGAGGTGGTGGACACTTCCAGCATTTGATTTATGGTTTGTTATTATTACTATTATCAATAATTCTTATTGTTATTTTCATCTTTTGAGAATAAAAAATCACCACAAAATACATTGAAACTTTTAAATGCATCAAAACTAAGTAAAAAAGTTCATATAAACATGGGTCCGGAAATGCTTCCTAAGGGCACATGGACCCATTGAAGAGGGAGGAATGGAAATAATTTTTTTGCAATATCTCTCAATCGCGTTGTGATAAATGAATGAAATTTGGTATACACAACTAAATTTTGATGAGCAGTTTGATGGACTAATCCATTTATTTCCACAAGGTCCATTGGGGTGGGTACGGGGGGGCCCTTGGT
>NW_019419790.1:7228-7827 GCF_000390285.2 Anoplophora glabripennis
TATACAGGGTGTCCGCGTTTTTTGTAGCAGGACTTTCACAACTTGTACTAAAAGTCTTTTAAAAAAAAAGTTCATGTAAACATATATGTATAGATGCGTCGTTTTCGATTTACAGAGTGTTCAAGTTTAAAATGAGAATTGATTTTTTATTGGTCAAACGAAAACCCCTTTTTAGACTTTGTTGAAACTCGGCAACGTTGTTTGTAACAATAATACTCATTTTCTCACATAATTTAATTTGTCCTATTTTCTCCAGTGGCGTTACAACAAGATACCAGCTTGATAAAAATAGAAAAAAATATTGTACGCCACTGCTTTTTGGTAAGTTTGAAATTTTTATCAGATTTATCTATCAAAAATACAACTTTTTTGTTATTTATTTTTTTTCCTATCTCGCTTTGTTTAGACAGAAAAAAACTTTTTGTTTCACACAGTTTATTGTAAGATAAAAAATAAACAACACGGTATGGAAAAACAACTTATCGTATAAATAGACCTCAAAGAAGCTGTTCGAAATGCCCGCCATTTCGTTCTACACACAAATTACAGCGACGTATCAAAGACCGCCTAAAGTCTCTCAAATGATGTGGAGTTATTCT
>NW_019419791.1:0-7682 GCF_000390285.2 Anoplophora glabripennis
CAGGATCGTGTTCAGAGCATCGGATTCCTTCGGAAACGATATGCGGGTCTCCTAGGTCTGGACTTTTTTTTGTGCATCTGTGTATTAAAATTTATGCGATATATTTTTAATTTTCTGTCCAAGTTTGGAAAACAACCGAGGTGAAGGCCTATCAAGGTTTTTTTTTTTTAATGGAACACCTTGAATAATGCTCACGTTTAATAATAAGGGGGATATAGTCCAAGTACAGGACAAAAAAGAGGCCAAAAGAATGAAAGCAAACGCATAAAAAAAATGTCTTGGAAAAAAATAAACTAAATTGTGGTTTCTTCATTTTGCGCAAATATTAATAGTGATGTCTCACAAAGAAAATGAAAATGTTGTTTTCTTCATTTACTTAAATTACAATTTACTTGACTTGTGACCAAAAAAATTTAGCCACGAGTGATTGAAATTTGATTTTGCTCATTAAAAACCAACCCGCAAAACTTCTACAAAACTGCAACAGTTGGACAAAAGTATTTTTGTGTATTTCCATAAATAAACATATTTCAATGTCTTTTTATACGTGTTTACCGTTTTTCTTGGTTGTGAATAATTATACGAAACAATAAATGAATTGTATTGACGCACTAAATATTTCCATCGCTGTCGTACTCCCCCTGATACACCGCAAATAAATTATCACCCACTTGCAATTCGATTTTATCAAATGCCTCGTCAGTTAAGCGATATCGCTGAATTTAAAATATCTCGAAACCTATTAAGTTTTCAAAAAAAATGTACTCCTCAAAAATTGTCCGGAAACTTTTAGAACCGAAAAATGTTTTGGGCGCCACAGCGCCATCTATGTGCCAGTGTTGGTAGTGACATTTACAGCCCAAAACTGAAGCTATTTGGCAGATCTATCGGGCTATGTTTACAAACCTAAAACATCTCTTTCCTTTCCAGAGAAAATGACGAAGGGTGTTTTTATTGGGACACTCTGTATATGTGTAGCGGCATAGATGTACAGGCGATATTTTTTTAGGGACGACTTTTGGGATTTTTTTTAAACGAAAAGAAATATACTTTTCAAATTCAGACATTGTTAAGACACCTTTTCGTGGGGAAACGCAAAAGTCATATTGAATTTTAAAATTTTTGAATTCGGCACATTTTTCTGATTACTGACATGTTTATTACGATTTACTTTTTAGTTTTCGTCAAATTATCCATTTTTACAAGGAGCGTTTTGAAAACAAAACACTCGACTATTGCTTCAAAAGAAATTTTGACAGTTCAGTCAAATTTTCATTGACAACAAAGTTAAACCTAAACTTTGACTCTCGTCAATGAGAATCTAACAAAACTATCAAAATTTCGTTGGAAGTGACAGAGATATCATTATCACAAACTGCAACGTCACGTAAATATAAAATTTTAGGTAGATGCCTCGATAAGCAAAGTGCAAATATTTACATGGAGATAAGATACCCACGTTCCTGCACTAAGTAATTTTTACGAGGTCACAACTGCATTTATCTGTTGCACACTCGTGGAAATTAGATTAAAAATTACTACTGACAGACAGTATAATGTAATCAATCAATATAATTAGTAATAAACGAGTTTTAAACGAAGGACAATTCGATTGAACCAGTGACTGCACTCGCGAAGTATGCGATGTAGAAGGCGTTCTTTAATTGTTGCATTCGGTGTCACAGCACTCTCAGATGGAAATACACAAACTAGAGTCCCAACAACACAAGAAACTGTTCATAAACTACTTACCCAGCGAGCGTAGAGCTATCAAAACGGCGATACAAAGGGGCCTATTCATAGTTGCATCCACAAAAATCAAAACAAAATCGCTGCTGAGAACGGGGCGAACGACCCATCGGCCGACTAGTTCGCGGACATCTCCCGGCCAAATCCAGCCTCGGAAAGGATCCCCGGCACTAGAAACCGCCTTCCGGACGCATAAGTCGGGTCTTCGGGGCAAAAGTTCACGCTCCGTACCGGTTCCCAAGCATTCGTGAGAAAAAACCCTCGCACTCACATTTTTCGCGATAGCCCGACTATAGGAACACACCTCGGACGTAAGTTGACGTCGCGGAAACGCGAAATTAACACGGATTTCGGTCAGTCCATTAATATTTACACACAAAAGGTTGACAGCCAGCCAGTCGCACCGTACGGAGTACAAACACACACACACACAGGCACAGCCGCTAGTGACAAATGACGCGCTGAAGTTGGCAGCGCTCGCGGCAAGCCTGAGCACGGCCTGCTGGGCGGAGGGGGCGAAGGAAACCAGCGGCGTGGGTGGGTGGTGCCCTATAGGTACGCGCGGGGATCATTCGAATCGATGCAATGAAATTGTATTTGTAATATACAGGGCGTCGAGATTTGTAGGTATATGGGCTAATACCAGAATAAATTAAAAGCAGATTAAGTTCGCTTGCAAAATTTAAACTTGAACCTTGGTAAATAAATAAAAAACTAGAAATTTTATATTCCAACTTGAAACTTCAAGTTAAAATAGGAAATTCTGTTCAAATTCGTAATTTCAAGCTTGATAAACATGAAAAAAAAATCGACTTCCTATTAAAACTCAAAATTTTGTTTTCCTGTAAGAAATTTTTAGAGAGCGAATTCGAAATCTCGAGTTTTTATACGAAATTTTGGGTTTAATTTCGGAATTTCGTTTGCAAACAATAAATTTGAAACTTGGTAAATAAAAAAACCAAGGAATTTGATGTTCTGACTTGAAGTTTCAAGTTAAAATACGAAATTTCGCATTCAAACTCAAAATCTCGCATTCAAACAAGAAATTTTGAGTTCAAGTCGAAGTCATATTCGAAATTTCGAATTTATATTCGAAAGTTTGTTCAAGTTCGTAATTTCAAGCTTGATAAACATCAAAAACGAAAATTCGACTGTCTATTAAAACTCAAAATTTTGGTTTCAATTTCGGAATTTCGCTTGCAAACTATAAATTTGAAACTTGGTAAATAAAAAAACCTAGGAATTTGACGTTCTGACTTGAAATTTCCAGAATAAATACGAAATTTCGCATTCAAACTCAAAATCTCGTATTCAAAAATTCATAAAAATTTCGAATTGATATTCGAAAATTTGTTCAAGTTCGTAATTTCAAGCTTGATAAACATGAAAAAAAAATCGACTTCCTCTTAAAGCTCAAAATTTTGTTTGCGAATTCGAAATCTCGAGTTTGTATTCGAAATTTTGAGTTCAATTTCGGAATTTCGCTTGTAAACTTTACATTCGAAACTTGGTAAATAAAAACAAACTAGAAGTTTGATGTTTTAACTTGAAATTTCGCATTCAAACTCAAAATCTCGTATTCAAACAAGGAATTTTGAGTTCAAGTCGAATTCATATCCGAAATTTCGAGTTTATATTCGAAATTTTGTTCAAGTTCGTAATTTCAAGCTTGATAAACATCAAAAAAAATTCGACTTCCTTTTAAAACTCAAAATTTTGTTTTCCAGTAAGAAATTTTGAGAGCGAATTCGAAATCTCGAGTTTGCATTCGAAATTTTGAATTCAATTTCGGAATTTCGCTTGCAAACTTTAAATTTGAAACTAGGGAAATAAAAATAACTAGAAATTTGATATTCCAACTTGAAATTTCGCATTCAAACTCAAAATCTCGTACTCAAACAAGAAATTTCGAGTTCAAAATTCGAAATCGAATTCATATTCGAAATTTCGAGTTCATATTCGTAAGTTCGAGTTCATATTCGAAATTTCGAGTTCATATTCGAAATTCTGTTCAAATTTATAATTTTAAGCTTGATAAACGTGAAAAAAAAATTAAACTTCCCCCATTAAAGCTCAAAATTTTGTTTACCAGTAAGAAATTTTGAGTACGAATTCGAAATCTCGAGTTTGTATTCGAAATTTTGATTTCAAATTCGAAATATCGACTTGAATCCCGAGTTTGAACTCGAAATTTAAGTCTGAACGAGAAATTTGAGGAACGTACTCGAAATATCGATTAGAAGGTTAAAAAATATCTCGCTCTTCTTCACATGAATTTTTTTTTATATTTCCGAAAACCAACGTTCAATAATATTTTTCTTGATATCCTAAAATATGTCCCAAAAAATGAAATGAGTAAAAAATAAATTAATAATTGAAATAAAGGAAAATACCAAGATTGTTACATTTTCGAATTTGCATCGATTAAAAAAAAAATTGCGAATACATACTTACAATTTTTTTAAACTTGGTGTTTAAAAAAAACGCAGCAGGCTTAGGATTTTCAATCTTTCTAACTTAGGGACAATCTAAAAAGATTTTTGACTTTCATTTGTTTTTTTATTAGCTGATTATCACCCTGTACAAGATATGTACATATAATGTCTTCTGCTAAATAATTGATAATTTTATGAGCATGAAGTAAAAAAATACTCTACAGCTAAGAGACCTTTTAACAGGCAATAACGAATGAAATCCAAACTCAGTAACACTTCTCGCGCACGCCCATGGATCTAATAAAGGGAAAATTAATAATTAGAACCCCCGAGGAGAACGACGAATGCTGCCGTCCTCTTCCAAACTACTTGTTATTTTATCCCTACATTTGGCAACCGTCGCTACAAGAGCCCGACGTTTATCAACACGCTCACCAGTGGCGTAACATAAGGCTTATTTGGAGAAGAGGATAATAATATTTAAATATGTTAAGAGGTATTGGTGAATAAAATAAAACCTATCTTTTATTAAAGAAATTTGTTTTATAAGACTAAAGTAAACACAATCATCATTAAAAAAATGGATTAACTACCTAAGATAAAAAAATATATGTGCGATATACTAGGAGTTAAAATAAAGGTACGCGTCGTTGATCCTGGACAGGATGTTCAACGAGTAGACCAGTTTGCGAAGTAAAAAGAATGCGGTGATGTACCACATCGCGTTGAATGTCTGGGCAATCAACCACATCCTAAAAAAAACATGTATCTGACATGAAGAAAGAAAAACTTCGCCACCCCCAATGCCACCACCACTACCACCACTGCCACCACGAGTTAGCCAGTTAGAAGTCGCGAAGCTATGATCAGAAAATTTAAGTGGTTTCTGCTCATGAAAATAATGGCACAACTTCCCACAAGGCCTTGTCAAAAATTAAAGAAGTTGTACTGCCTCAAAGTTTGTTTTAAATTAAATTTAGCCATAACTTTTTTTTTTTCACCCACCTAAATATATTGTGAAAAAATCGTGAGATATTAGAAACGTTCGCACAGCATTTGTGACGTCACACCACTCGACCGGCTCGACTCGACAGCATTATGCGCTATTGTCTCAAGATATTTAAAGATATATGACGTACGTCGGACCCAGCCACGTGAACTAGCCGCTAACGAGTGGTATGACGTCACAACATATCTTCCGTGCGTATTCCCGTGTTGCGTTTCAATTATTTTGAGGGAGAGACGGTTGAAGGAAAATTGTTTGCAAATCCATACGTTCTGAACATGAATTTAAAAATAAATATGTAAANTTGGTGTTTAAAAAAAACGCAGCAGGCTTAGGATTTTCAATATTTCTAACTTAGGGTCTATCTAAAAAGATTTTTGACTTTAATTTGTTTATTAATTAGCTGATTATCACCCTGTACAACATATATAATGTCTTCTGCTAAATAATTGATAATTTTATGAGCATGAAGTAAAAAAATACTCTACAGCTAAGAGACCTTTTAACAGGCAATAACGAATGAAATCCAAACTCAGTAACACTTCTCGCGCACGCCCATGGATCTAATAAAGGGAAAATTAATAATTACTCGTAGAACCCCCGAGGAGAACGACGAATGCTGCCGTCCTCTTCCAAACTACTTGTTATTTTATCCCTACATTTGGCAACCGTCGCTACAAGAGCCCGACGTTTATCAACACGCTCACCAGTGGCGTAACATAAGGCTTATTTGGAGAAGAGGATAATAATATTTAAATATGTTAAGAGGTATTGGTGAATAAAATAAAACCTATCTTTTATTAAAGAAATTTGTTTTATAAGACTAAAGTAAACACAATCATCATTAAAAAAATGGATTAACTACCTAAGATAAAAAAATATATGTGCGATATACTAGGAGTTAAAATAAAGGTACGCGTCGTTGATCCTGGACAGGATGTTCAACGAGTAGACCAGTTTGCGAAGTAAAAAGAATGCGGTGATGTACCACATCGCGTTGAATGTCTGGGCAATCAACCACATCCTAAAAAAAACATGTATCTGACATGAAGAAAGAAAAACTTCGCCTCCCCCAATGCCACCACCACTACCACCACTGCCACCACGAGTTAGCCAGTTAGAAGTCGCGAAGCTATGATCAGAAAATTTAAGTGGTTTCTGCTCATGATAATAATGGCACAACTTCCCACAAGGCCTTGTCAAAAATTAAAGAAGTTGTACTGCCTCAAAGTTTGTTTTAAATTAAATTTAGCCATAACTTTTCTTTTTTTTCACCCACCTAAATATATTGTGAAAAAATCGTGATATTAGAAACGTTCGCAGAGCATTTGTGACGTCACACCACTCGACCGGCTCGACTCGACAGCATTATGCGCTATTGTCTCAAGATATTTAAAGATATATGACGTACGTCGGACCCAGCCACGTGAACTAGCCGCTAACGAGTGGTATGACGTCACAACATATCTTCCGTGCGTATTCCCGTGTTGCGTTTCAATTATTTTGAGGGAGAGACGGTTGAAGGAAAATTGTTTGCAAATCCATACGTTCTGAACATGAATTTAAAAATAAATATGTAAATTAAGCGATTTTCTTCCAATTTGAACCTCTTATTATTTATAACAAATAAAATCAGCAAAGATTCAAGGCCTTTGTTGACGAAAATTGATCATGCGGTTTTTAAAACAATTGAGCAATTTGACATGATCGTTAAGAAACCTCAAACATCTTGCTTCGAATGAACAACATTTCCGAGAAAATGCAAGACCAATCGCTATAAACGACGTCTAGTAAATAACAGAAATGAAAACTGGAAGAGTTAAACGAGCACATTTTTTTTAAAGACCTTCAACATTAAGAGGTTCAATTTTTGAAAAACCGCAAACAAAATACAGAATATTGAAAACCGATTTTAGTATTAACGTTTTTGCGATAGTGTTTACATTAGTTTTACAAGGAGTTGATGGACATCGTTTTAATTTATAGTGAAGCAAGACATTTGTTTTAGTTCGTAGAAACTGTGTACGACGAGCCCAAATGTCGTTGGACAAAATTCTGAACATTAATAATAATAATAGCGGCAAAAACAGTTGAATTCACTCATATAAAATTTGATTTATTTCTTTCCTTGGAAAACAAATTCTTTCAATTTTCTGTCCGTTCATTTTTGATTACACTTTGCCGCCGGGCCAGTCGCCGACTGCATGATTTCCCTTATGTAAAGCAGGTTTTATACCAGTTTCCACTGCCGTGCAGAAATCTATTTTTGTATAATTTTCAAAACTATATTTTTCCGTTTTTTTTTTGATAAGTTCTGAATCATCCGGAACCTGTACCACAATTTTTATGCGTAGCATCACTCCTTTTTGCATTTATCAGTGTTACTACCTAAAAAAAAAATCACTAACCTTCGGGAGTGCACCTTAGCCTGGGCCAACGTCTCGTCGGGCTCCTTCAGCAGGTACCTCCTGGCGCCCATCAGCCCCATCGTG
>NW_019419792.1:0-952 GCF_000390285.2 Anoplophora glabripennis
GGTGGCCGGTTTCAACGTCATCTCCTGGAGTTTTGTGGAAATTCGTTATAAACATAGCCGAAACTCGTTACCTCGGGGTTTTTGGGATCGCTCAACACGAATATCACGACGGCAACGGCCTCCGAGGTACCTAGTGCTCTAGGGTGGCCGGTTTCCACGTCGTCTTCTGGAGTTTTGTGGAAATTCGTTATAAACTTAGCCGAAACTCGTTACATCAGGGTTTTTGGGGTCGCTCAACACGAGTATCACGACGGCAACGGTCTCCGAAGTACCTAGGGCTCTAGGGTGGCCGGTTTCCACGTCGTCTCCTGGAGTTTTGTGGAAATTCGTTATAAACTGTTTATAAACAAATTTTTTGTTTATAAACAAATTTTGACTTTATAAACAATTACTTACGTGAAGCGGTTTTGCGAGTTGGAAAATATACCAAAGTACTAAAAAACAGTTCTCGGAATGAAGCTTAACTTGAATAAAAGAACGTTCAAATCGGTCGTATAAGTTCCGATATATCGAGTGTCAAAGTCAACAAGCGTTAGCTGCAAAACTATGCATAATGTAACAACAACAAAATATGAATTTGGTAGGTTTTTTAAGAACTTTTCGTATGTGCTTTTATAAATATTATCACACATGTGCCTTTTTTATGAAAATTCAATGAATATCACCAAGCCGACCATTTGAGCCGCAAAACCGGAGGGAGGGAACGAATGATAGAAATTGAAATTGGGCGTTCAAAAAGAGCGTACCCTCTTCGGCGTTCAATATCTCGGCTTCTACGGCTCCGATTTTGATGATTTTTTTAAAATCAATATATCATAATGAGAGGAATTCAATTATCAAGATTTCATTAAAATATTATAAAGCCCTATCAGCCTATTACGACTACTTAAAATTTCACACATTTCATTGTTGCTGTATATTCATGTAAATAATAATATCGATGGTAGATATA
>NW_019419792.1:5203-7700 GCF_000390285.2 Anoplophora glabripennis
GGAGAAAAGTGAAAGGCCGCTCGGCAAAGTTCGGAGATCTAGCCGGAGATTATTCTCGTAATTCTCCTCGCTCTATTCAAACCCGGCATTTGGACTCAAATTTTACGAGACTGGATCAACTTTTTCGAGGGCCCCAGGCGAGAGCTACCCATGAATGAATGTGTGAAATTATGAGACGATTTTTGGTTAGTGTTTGCGATCGTGTCTGGAAAACCCACGGAGACGACGTTCAGGCCCAGGTTACGGTGCACCAGGTGTTCGAGGGGTCGTTGTCGATGTGGAATTCGGATTAAGCGCCCCAAAAAACGCCCCTACGATGATTTTTGAGTTATTTTTGGCGATCTTGTTAGGAAAATTCTCGGGGATGACGTCCATGTCCAGGTTCGGGTGCACCAGGTGTCCGGGGGGTGTTCGCCGATGCCACATTTGAATTCAGCGACCCAAGAAACCCCCGGGCGCTGAGTTTCTCTCCTTCCCCGCTTGAATTTTGGGAGAGCCCCACGGGGGAGACGTTCGGGGTCAGGGTCCAGTACACCAAGTGTTTGGGGGGTCGTAGTCGACGTGAAATTCGGATTCAGCGTCCCAAAAACCCCCATATCGATTTTCGGTTCGTCTTTTTCGATTGTGCGAGGAAAACCCACGGAGATGAGGTCCGCGTCCAGATTCCCCTGCACCAGGTTACAGGGGATCGTTTTCGACGTGAAATTTGGATTAAGCGCCCCAATGATTTTCGGGTTGTTTTTGTCAATCTTGTCAGGAAAATTCTCGGAGATGACGTCCACGTCCAGGTTCGGGCGCACCAGGTGTCCGGGGGGTGTTCGACGATGGCATATTTGAATTCAGCGACCCAAAAAACCCCCGGGCGCCAAGTTTCTCTCCTTCCCCGCGTGATTTGTGGGAGAGTCCCACGGAGATGACGTTCATCGGCGTTCCTGAGCTCCAGGTGTTCGGAGGGTAAATTTGAACATCATAATCAGCGACCTCGAAACCCCCCGAGTACCTGATTTGGGCCAGTTCTGACTCTTATTTACAAAGTTTTGAAATCTTCCAAAAGGCGTCTCAAAAAATGCATTTTTTGAATGCATTTTTGGCTGCAACAATGCAATTTCCGGTTTGTCAGAAACACAAAGTACACATTTTTTACAAAAAAAATTTGGAAGAGAATGCAAAAAACCGCATTCGGATCAGTCTTTATGGAAAAAATTCCGAACTTTTGGCCTTTTTAGTGCTTCATTACCTCGACTATTTATATATTAAATGCTAATAAGGCTGAACGTGTCGCACACTCGCCCCGAAAAGCACCGACTTGCTGCCACGTAGGCTCTTCGCGCGGGCCGTGAAGCGTCCCCACGACCTTCCTACGTCTTCACGTCGTTTTAGAACGCGATCCCTCGACGCCTTCACCGCGAATTGTCAGTTTTCCTGGAGGTTCTCGGGGTGAGTGGCCTATTTTTCGTGTGTAACGCACGTAGACTGAGTCCGACACGCCTATCCGATGAAATCTGACGATCGCCTCGACGATTTCATGTAATTATTTTTTATTTTACCCGTTTTTCGCGTTATTTATTTAAAGCCGCTCGGAAAATACTCATATTCATCGACCGGATGCCTTCTTCGAACTTTTTATGTAAAACTTTCCGCGAAATCAAACGCGGGATTCGAAATGCGACCGTAAATACGTTGAAATGCACTCTCCCGCGGGCCGGAAAACGTGCATTTTGCCCCACAGAATTCCTATCGCCCGAGCCGCGATGCGACGTGCGACTGGGCATCAAGTGCCCGGCCGTTCGTCCTTGTTCGTTCTGGAGCATTTTTGTAACGTTATTTTCACGTTTTCGTACTTAATTTTTGCCTTTTTCTGGGGTCTCCGCGATGACAGACGGCCGTCTCATAAACCGGAAATATTTGTGCATTAGGACACGCCCACCCGGAGAAAATTCGAAAGTCGTTAGAAACGTCACATTAATTATGTCAAAATAATTTCACGCCGAACGTCAAAACCGTCTGTAGGGTAGCGGAGCGTCTTTACTTTATCTTCCCAGGCCTTTCTTAAACGTTAATGCGTAGCTACGCCCCGATATGTACAGGTATTATTGTCACGATATTATTTACATTTTTTCGTAACTACCGCTCTACATAAGCTTGACATGCTAGCTGTCCCCGCATTGATGTAAGTACCTCTAAAATTACCCGTTTCAATTTCGAGACAAACAGTAAACCCTTTTTAAAACCTTGCACGTTTATTATTACATTACATTATGCATTTATATTACTCTACTATTGGCATTAGTTGTAATACGTCAAAAAAAAACTGGCACTAAAGACTTCCGTGCCGCGAAATATCTTATTTTACTTTTACATTCACACCATTTCGAGGTACATGTCTTTTAATTACCAGTACAATAGATTCCCGCGATTTAAAAAAGCAACGTCTAAAAATTTCATATCATATCTTCATTCAATTTTACATTTACCTATTCTGACTTACTTCTTATTA
>NW_019419793.1:0-7708 GCF_000390285.2 Anoplophora glabripennis
ATAAGTGCTATAAATAAAGCATTAAAATAAGTGATAAAAGACACGTGGATATATTACAAAAAAAATATTAGATAAAAACGAAACGTCACAAATATCTCCAATACCGTTAGGATAGGTTTGAAAGTTTTAAATTTCATAACTTCCAAGCAAAAATATAGTGGGTGTCCCATTTAAAACAACCAAGTTATTGCTGTTTAAAGTTGAGAAAAGTATCCAATAGTTTTTTGAACACCCTGTACAATACTAAATGACGACAAATATAATAATTTATAACTTCAAGGATCTAAAATACACTCTCCAAAGCTGGCTTCTTTAAAATTATTTTTTTATTGCAAATATTAAATTTCTACGCTAAGCCTGCATTTTCACTAAAATTGAAATATCTCACAAACAATAAGTTCTAGGAATGCAGGACCTTTAATAAAGTTCACATATTTTTTTTACGGTGCTTTCAAAAATACAGTAAAATGGTTTTACTCAAAAATGGCTTTTTCGAAAAACATAAGAGATTAGTAATTTGTAGAAAATTGAAAGACGAATCCGAAAATATCATGGTTGTTGCCGTAAAGCAGTGGCGTACTGTTTTATATAGAAAAATATGCCACCGATACTCTGTATCTCCGCCACTGGATAATGTAAATTTTAAGAAAAGCCCTCAAATTTTGGATAATGTTTACATAAATACATGTGCCCAATTTCAAATTACTTCACTTAATAGTTTTATAGTTTATAAATTATTTAAAAAAATTTAAAATATTTTTTGAAGTTTAACACCCTGTATCTCTTTAACGAAACGTCCTAGATAAAAATTTTATAGGAAAGACACCCCTTAAAATTCACCAAAGAATACGAGGTTTCATTTTTGGTCACCATTTGTGAATCACCCTATTATATACTTTTTTATTTTACTAAAATATCGCGTCTTATCAAAATTATTCAAGGGTGGCAATTTTTTCAGTTTTCGAAAGTCAAAAAGAAATATATCAGACAGCCAGATGTTCCGCAATCAAATTTTTTCCAATTCAAAAACTCTTGTTAACGTAACTTTAGCAACTTTTGGTAATGTTTATCTGATCTAATGTTGTTGATACAAACGAGCAGCTGCTAATGCATTTTGTCTTGCTTCGCCGTAAACTATCCGTCGATTCTGCGCTATTTTGAACAACTGTACGACTGATATAAACGATAAACCCCAGTAATTAGAGGTCTGTTAAAACCACAGTAATACTGAAGAAATAAGCATTTGTCAGCGACTGAACGCTGTGGTTTTGAGTATCAAAGAAACCAGGACTACTATGACGCTTGTGTTTTCTAAAAATTGTTAGCTTTTTTATTTCTTTTGTTAAAATATTAGTTTATTTAAAATTTTTACCTATCTAATTTTAGATATGAGTTCAGATACCAAGTTTTATCTTCCTCCACATATAAATATCGTTTATAAATAAATAAATATTGAGCGTTACTGGTTTTCAAACCTGCGATTACCATAAAATGCGAAATCTAGTACCTAAAAACTTAAAAACATGTCATGGAAAACCACGTAGAATCTATGAAATATTTTAAATTATTTACGATGGAACCTGTTTCAACAGCTGGGAGCAATACCAGAATTTAATGGTCTCCCGTAAATAAAACGGAACTTTAGAAGAGCAAAATTTAATATTTTCAGTTCAGTAATTGATACGCATTAAAAAAATTGTAAGTAATTTAACTTTAACTGAGAAAAATTTGTAAATCATGAAATACTTTTTGGTTATTGCAGAGGTGACAAAATAACAATTTTGGAACTGACATTTAAATAACAGCACAGCTTTGCTTTTATTTACCGCTTTTATCGTCTGTATTTGTGATTGTAAATACCTTTTCTAATAAGGCCTCCACATTATTATATTTACCACGTCCTTACCGTTAATGTAACAAATGTTTTTTTGTCGAACCGGAAAAGGAACATTTATTTGTTTGGATCCACAGGCATACGGTACCAAACGCCAAGCGTAATAGAGATTTTCGAAATAGTTTTATGATAGTAAAAATATTATACTCGGGTGTAGAAAGATGAGAGGCACTGCTTATGCTAGATTAAATATTTATAATATCGCATAACTAAGGAAATAACTAACATTGGTTTACTTTATAGTATGGTTGAATGCACATCATATATTAAAATTAACAATATTTCTTAGGCGAGAAGATAAAAAAATTGTGTGTGTAAAAAAGCTTTGTTATCATTTTCATTTATTTTATTGCTGTGGTTGGAAAATAAGTTCATCGTATACCTATATTACTATATTTTTTTCACAGAACTTTTGTCACCGCCGTTCTTGGTGGTGAAAATTCGAAATATTTGAAATTAATCAATTTTCTTGGCTGAAAACATACATAGGTATTGAATTGTCGAAACCGATAGAGTTGCGTTAACTAAATCTAGACAGGACATAGCTAATACAATGCGAAACATCGCCTTACTGTTAAAAATGTTGTCACCGCCGTTCTTGGGGATAAAATTTCGATATATTTGGAATTATTCAATTTTCTTGGCTGAAAACATACATAGGTATTGTATTTTTGAAACCGAGAGAGTTGCGTTAACTAAATTTGGACAGGACATAGTTAATACGATGCGAAACATCGTCTTAATGTTAAAAATGTTGTCACCGCCATTCTTGGTGGTGAAAATTCGACATATTTGGAATTAGTCAAATTTCGTGGCTGAAAACATACGTAAAATATTGAATTTTCGAAACCGAGAGAGATGCGCTAACCAAATTTGGACAGGGTGTAGCCAGTATAATGTGAAACTGTTGAAAATGTTATTACCGCCGTTCTTGGGGATAAAATTTCGATATTATTTGGAATTATTCAATTCTCGTGGCTGAAAACATACATACATACCTCGTAGACAAGATTTCTAACTGCTGATATTGCAACAATTTGCAAATTTGAACAGTTCTTGGTATGAAATTCCAGAACTTCAGTTAATTATTAAATTATTCGAGTACTATAAATGTTTTCGCTTAGAGCAGAACTTTGGCATACATAACTATAAAAATATAAAAAATAGTTTTTTCCATAGTGAATTTATGTCAGGACAAATAGCAAACCAACTGCTTCAGGTTATCATGTTCAGATTTCATTAGTACATATCTCACATGAAAATCTCATAACTGTTGCTTGTAAATTGTAACCGCGATGGAGAAAATGTTATAAACAATGGAACCAATCTTAAACAAGCACATGAACAATATTTTCATTAATAATACACAATATACAATAATATTCAACAGAAGATATATACCCAGTGCATCTATAACTATACAAAAAAAAATATTTGTTTTTTAAATTTTGTATTATATACAATGATTACATTAATTAAAGTTCAAAAAACACCCATAACTATAGGAAGGAAATAATACAGTCTTGAAATATAAGATACAGGTTCTCTTACGGTGAATTTTGGGCACTGGGGTTTTCGAAGGTGCTCTCTTGAAACAAAATAATGCCATTGTTGTACCGCTTCCGGTTATACCGAGATCCTTTGTTACAGTTATATTAAAAATTGTTTAATTTTACACAGTACATAAAACGTTATTAAGTTTTACTGCGATAAAAGTTCCTACTGTACAAAGCTTTTTGCCTGTACCCAACATGGGGTTGTATGATTTTACTTAACATTGATCGCTTTTTTACGAAAAAATCGTGTTGAAATGGAAAACCCTTCGTACCTTAACACCATAGAACCCTATGTTTACCTCCTTCTAGTCTAAATATGAGCTTCTGGATATATTAACTGCGTGTATTTATAACTCGAATTAGTCACTTACCTAAACAGGACCGAGATTAGAAGCAAGAGGGTGCTGACACATACTGTTTGTTGCTTCTTTCTGCCACGTTCTCAGCTACCTATTGTAGATCTAGGGCAGCTGATTCGTTTACATTAAGTAACGCTTTTTTTATTTATTTCAGTGAACTGGGGTTACCATCGGCAGGGGTTCTGTCAAGCTGGATTCAGCGCGGCGATAAGCGGAGTAAGTATATTTTTGTTTGTGGTGATAAATTTTTGTTTTTCAGCTGTTCTTAAAGTATTTGTTGTCTTTGTTAGGTCTCACAACCAACTTGTTTTATTTGAATAGGGTTTTAAGTGATTAATATGAAATATTCGTTCTGCGGGCGCAGCGTTTTGTCTACATTCACCGTATACCACCGCGATTGCTACAATTATGTGACGTTACAGTACAGTGTTAACCATTAATAATACTTGATTACTACAATTTTAGGAGTAGTAGTACCAAAACACAGAAACTTCTAGAAATTCAAGTTGTTCAAAGGTTTTCGAGTAACGTTAAATATAATGCGCCTTCCGAAATAATAGACCAGAAACGTTTTAAGTGCGCATCGGGTCGCCGAGAGATTTATTTGAAATTTTAGTTTATTGTTTGCCGGAGTTTTTTTTATCTACGAAACTCTGTTTGGATCGGGGCTTTTAAAACTAATTTTATAGTGGATGATGAAAAAGAGAGGAAGCACTTAGGTGCGGTATTCGTAATTTATAAGTGCCTCGGTGTTAACAGCTGCTTAACGAGATAAAAAAAGAAATGATACGTCGGATGGATAGCGTTTTGTGGTTTTATTAATCCATTAGAGCTCATCTTCGGTGAGCATTGTTCTTAGGTCAGTACGTTCAGGACCGTCTGTAGGTTGAATTGCTCATGACGCTAGAATAAAAAAAAATTACGTTAAATAAAGTATAAGTGTAGACGGATTTTTGCTTTTTCTATCGCTGAGTTGGACTTAGTCCAGTCACTGAACCATTTTGGCTACCAATTTTTTCGGATGGACTGGATTGACGTGAAATTTGAACTGTAGCTAGGGAATAGCCCAAGAAACAAAAGTTATATAGTGCCGATGTGTGCTTTTACCCTAGGGGTGGATGCCACCCCTTCTGAAGGGTGGACATTTTTTTATTAAAAATAANTTTTTTAAAAATCGCCTTTTTTCAAAATATTTCAAAAACTAACAAAGTTATAAAAAAATGATAGAATAATAAGTTGTAGGTTTTTGTCTTACTGAACAATTTGCTTTTTTAAATTTTTGTAGGACAAAATTTGATAGTTATGAACGTTAGAAGCTCAAAACTAAGCTCCAAGACTGCCTTTGCTGAGCCCTTTTAGTTTACAAATCTAAAAAACGAAGGGCTCAAAAAAACTGCAAATCACAGAACTTAAAGTGCTTTAAATTCCCTACAAAATGGTTTTTTGAGTAAATTCATAACTTTAAAATTACAAAAGTTATGGTAAAAAAATTAATCGCATTTTTTCGGAAAAATTTTCGGTGAGGGTAAATTATCATCAGCTTGGTGTATTTTGAAGCACTTGTGACCTGATTTGAGTAAGTATTTTAATAATATACATACACACACGTATCCATTTATAATGTATATATATAATTTGATATTGATTTAATAAAAAAATATTAATAAGTTCAATAAAATTTAAAAAAAATAATTATATCAACATACATATAATTAAAAAAAAAATGTATAAGGGGTAGGGTTTTTTATGAGGGGTAGTAGGTCTCCCATAAGGGTTTTTTGGTTGGCTGAAAAGTTGCAATATATCATAGATCATTTGAAAACCAATAAAAAGTTTATAATTCAACACATATGCATACCATTAAAACATCTCAAGCTTTCAATATTTTATTTTATTATAAGGGCTGGTTTTTAAGGGTGGCAACTTTGTAATGAGTCGTAAGCTTTCTAATGAATAACAAAAGAAATGCAATGCATTGTGAATGCACCAAAAGATTATTTTAACCAGTTAAAAACTTTTTTTCTATTTTTTTGGCCATGGAAGGTTAGTTTGTAAGGATTTTTAAGGGTTAAAAAGTAATTAAATTTCATAAATTATATTAAAAAACATGAAATGAACTTTATCCAACACATTTGAACATGAATTGAATTTTTAAAATACGTAAATCTGCGATTTTTGCATTTTTTTCATACAAGGGTAGTTTTCACCCCCAAATAGAAAAAAGCACACATCTAGACAATATAACTTTTGAAGTGGAGGGTCAGATGAGCTTGTATGCAAATTTTCAGGAAAATCCATGCTATCCGAAAAAATTGGGAGCTTTTACTTTATTTTCTCCTCTAATGCAGAGTGGAACAAATTCTATAACTTAATAAATAAAGGTTTGTCGCAAATTCCTGTAACGCGTCAATTTTTATTTTCAATGGGGCGTATTACAAACAGGTTTGTTAATTTTTTTTAATTATGTGAGAGGTTGCAGCAACCCACAAACTTTTTTTTAAAGGCAATATGCAAATTTTAGTAAACTCAAAGCAGTGTGTTTTCCATACGGTGTCATATAAATTACATGAAGTGACAAATCTCCTCTGAGTATGTGTTGCTTGTGTCTGAATTTGAACGATGTATTCGATTTATAGATTCTTCACAATTTTTAGTACCAAAAGCGATACATTAGACCGACCTATTTTCTACTTTAGTTGGCATTGGCATAATTCTACAGAAGTATATAGGTATATTTAACACAGCTAATAAAAGACGTGTTTGTTTAAACTTTGTGGTNGCAACTTTGTAATGAGTCGTAAGCTTTCTAATGAATAACAAAAGAAATGCAATGCATTGTGAATACACCAAAAGAATATTTTAACCAGTTAAAAACTTTTTTTTTAATTTTTTGGCCATGGAAGGTTAGTTTTTAAGGATTTTTAAGGGTTAAAAAGTAATTAAATTTGAAACGCGTCAATTTTTATTTTCAATGGGGCGTATTACAAAGAGGATTGTTAATTTTTTTAATTATGTGAGGGGTTGCAGCAACTTTTTTTTAAATGCAATATGCAAATTTTAGTAAACTCAAGACTCAAAGCAGTGTGTTTTCCATACGGTATCACATAAATTACATGAAGTGACAAATCTCCTCCGAGTATGTGTCTTGCTATCAGGAATTTGAAATGATGTATTCGATTTATAGATTCTTCGCCATTTTTAGTACCAAAAGCGATACATTAGACCGACCTATTTTCTACTTTAGTTGGCATTGGCATAATTCTACAGAAGTGTATAGGTATATTTAACACAGCTAATAAAAGACGTGTTTGTTTAAACTTTGTGGTNAAAAAAAATCGGTATTTAAAATTAATGACTTGACGGGAAAAAAAATTAAACGTATTCCTTCTGCAATTTACTTTATTTATGTATTAACAGTAGATTCTGGGAATTTGAACGATCTTAGAAGCCTAAATTTAAAAAAAATTTTCATATACTTTTGAATAAAATTTTTAATTTTTTTAAAAATCGCCTTTTTTCAAAATATTTCAAAAACTAACAAAGTTATAAAAAAATGATAGAATAATAAGTTGTAGGTTTTTGTCTTACTGAACAATTTGCTTTTTTAAATTTTTGTAGGACAAAATTTGATAGTTATGAACGTTAGAAGCTCAAAACTAAGCTCCAAGACTGCCTTTGCTGAGCCCTTTTAGTTTACAAATCTAAAAAACGAAGGGCTCAAAAAAACTGCAAATCACAGAACTTAAAGTGCTTTAAATTCCCTACAAAATGGTTTTTTGAGTAAATTCATAACTTTAAAATTACAAAAGTTATGGTAAAAAAATTAATCGCATTTTTTCGGAAAAATTTTCGGTGAGGGTAAATTATCATCAGCTTGGTGTATTTTGAAGCACTTGTGA
>NW_019419794.1:0-417 GCF_000390285.2 Anoplophora glabripennis
ATGGGATAAATCAATACTTTTCCAGAAACATTTTGGTTATAGATAAAAAGCTACCTGAAATAGAATTAACAACGTTTGCAATACTCATGTTTGGTTAGTTGATAATACCTATACTTATTACTTATTATAGTAAAATTTTTTTTCAAGTTTTTCGAAAAATGGTATTTGAAAATAATTCTTATTTTAATGAGTTTTAGTTATGAGTGTGAGTGTGTGAGTGTTATGAGTGTTTGGTCAGTTGATAATACAGTATAATCTCTATAATCCGGCACTTCACTACACCGGCACGTCCAGTAATCCGGCGTTATTTTTTCCGCGTTTGTTTACTATTCTTGAAGAATACAGTTTATACAGTTATAGTTTAGTTGAAAGATTATTTTACAGAAACATAAAAACATTACAATATACATATATATA
>NW_019419794.1:2013-7836 GCF_000390285.2 Anoplophora glabripennis
TGCTGTCCAATTTGTTAAAAAGTCAAAGATGAAAAAGTTACACACGCAAAGTACCAAGGGCCCCCCCGTACCCACCCCAATGGACCTTGTGGAAATAAATGGATTAGTCCATCAAATTGCTCATCAAAATTTAGCTGTGTATACCAAATTTCATTCATTTATCACAACGCGATTGAGAGATATTGCAAAAAAATGATTTCCATTCCTCCCTCTTCAATGGGTCCCTGTGCCCTTAGGAAGCATTTCCGGACCCATGTTCATATGAACATTTTTACTTAGTTTTGATCATAGAATCGGCCTGTTCAGGGTTGGCAGCTAATTAAAAGACACCCTGTATATTAAGGTTATTATTAATAACAGTTTAAAATATTTTTGAGAAATTTCGTTATGAAAATTTATTGCAATACTGAATAAAGGTGTAATGAGGAATATTAGAGTCCTTTTTAATTCAGTATAAAATTGTTCTATTTTCTTTCCTACTAGTTTCGGTTACTATGCTATCTTCACAGGATAAGAAAAATTATAATCATTTTAAAAGAAATTGCTTCATAAACTAATAAATAACATAATAATTTGTTCAAATATAAAAATATCAGTACATTATAAAAAACATTTTAAGTCATCGTAACAGATTGAGAACAAACAATAAAAGTTGTGCGACATTTATTGTTTGACTTAAGAGGGGAGATACAAACAATTAGATGGTAAAAAAAATAGTTTTTTTTTTCAATTAAAAAGAGTAAAGTAAATTTATCGTAGGATACACACGTAAAGTTTTAAAATGAATTTGAAGTCCTATTTATTTATGTCCTTTTTCGAAGAGAGAGCATAGCACGTATTTTGGTGCTAGCAACTCCGGAAACCTTTGGTCTATTGTGTCTTATTTTGAAATAACCAGGGACGGATTTATTTATAAGCATCGGTATACACGTACAGAGGGAACGCATGCGTCGACGCTGAAATTCATGTGTAACGGTCATTATAGCTTTGTCGCTCGACGTGTTTTTGGTAGTCAAAACTTTTAATTTGATTTTTTCAAAACAACATTTTTTAAGCTTGTGTTGATGATAACTTAAAAACAGTTTGACCGATTTAGCTGAAACTTGCAGGATTTCTTCTTTATGACATCAGCTTCTAGTTAATTTGGAATTTTATATTGCAAAACTCAATAATTACAGAAGAAATTATCGAAAAGTTTCAGAATTGTTAAATTTATCGAAAAACTTCTATGGATTTTTTTTTTACTTTTTTTTAGTTTACTGACTAATTGTAACTGTTTTTTACATATTTTTTGTTTCTGGGCTTTTACAGATCAAAATAACGACGTCCAAGATCAACACAACGGATTACTATGGGTCCGACATATATCCGTCATTTTGTTGGAAAATAAAGAAAAACATTTTTTATATACTTCAATGTCCTCTTAACAAGCCTATAAAATTTCATTACGATTGAATATAAAACTTCTCATAACAAAAAAAAACTTGAAAATGCTTTTTTTTGACCCATCTTAATTGTTTCCCCCCCTAAAAAGTTTTTTTATAATATACTGATATTTTTATTTTTAATCAAATTATTGTTATTTATTAGTAGCTTACGAAGAAAATTCTGATTGTCATTTTTCTTCTTCTCTGAAGATGGCATAATAGCCGAAACTAGTAGGAAAGAAAATAAAACAATTTGATACTGAATTCAAAACTATTATGATATTCTCCATTACACTTGTTTTTTAGAAGGTAGAAAACCAACTAATAGATCTATAATTACGACCACTTTTATTTAGTTTGAATCTACTAAAATATAGCAAATAGTGTAATTCTAATAGAAAGAGTTGGACTGATATTTAAGGAGGTTTATCTGATTTGGAATTCACGAACAAATATTCATAAAAAAAATTAATATAAGCTTATTAATATGAAGAAAATCCTCAAAAAAAATTATGACTAGTTTGGATGCCTAAGAGACGAGATATTAATAAAATAATTTTCCACGATTTAGTAGTCTTATGAGAATGCAGATTTTTTTTGGTTTTTCCACTTAGAATGCGCAACAATTGACGAACAGTTTCCACAGCAACTTGTATAAATAGGAAACCGATATCTAAGGAACCGTATGACAGCTCGTAGAAATCGATTAGGTACTTGTAAGATACATAATTTATAATAATTCTCCTTCAAACTGCTGTTGTTGATTAACTTAACGTCCATATGCGTGATAGCGGCAACGCCCCGGTTCTCGACGTAGCGTATTATTTGAAATCGCATGTGTGACATATGGTGTATATTTCAAGCTTAAACATCCAAACAAAGCCAGCCAAGTGCAACGTAACTAAAGGCTTACTACTTTAGTTACTAGCGAATATACAGAAACTCTCGTTAGACTTTTAGACGTACCTCCGTACCCGATAAACGTCCTTAAATGAGTTGTTAGGGTCAAAATTCGAACTGATCTGGGAATTCTGATTTTATTTCGGATTCACCAGATTAAAATACTACAAAATACACTGGTCTAAATCACGGCCTGACCAACTTTTTTTTGTGGCACTATCTAATTATTACATGGCGAAATATTTTCTACTTATAGGCGAAAACCGTGTTTTTAACCAATTTTTTTATGAGCAATAATTTCATTCTACATAGTCAAAACCTGCATTTCCTAATAAACAAAAAAATAAATAAATTTGTTTTAAGGTGGCCATATTCCCGGCCGAGAAATAGTGAAATTTCTGGCGTTTTTAGATACTGAAATCTTTAAAAGTAAAACGTGTAGAACAAAAGTAAGCACAAAATAAAATCCTTGATGTTTTGTTTATTCATTGTTACCATTTAAATTTACCCAAATAAAATAATAACTAAAAANAACCTCCATATGCGTGATAGCGGCAACGCCGCGGTTCTCGACGTAGCGTATTATTTGAAATTCGCAGGTGTAACATATGATGTATATGTTACACCTGCAAAGTTCCAGAATGACCGAACACGAGCGAGCGAACACCGAGCCGAGCGCGCCAGCCAAGTGCAACGTTCCCAAATCTAAAGGCTTACTACATTAGTCAATAGCAAATATACAGAAACTCTCATTTGACTTTAGACATACTCGATAAACCTCCTTAATAATGTTCATAAAAGTTTCCTGCATAAAATTATTAAGATTTATACATTTTGTCACAGAAATGAAATAGTCATTAAAATAAATAAATATTTACCTTTGATTGTTCTTGGTAAGTGATCCTCCTTGGCGACTCTTGTAATTGAACGGTTCTTATATGCAATTTTTGAATTTCGTCAATTGTTCCTATTGTCACTGAAGTGTCTGTCGCCAAAGCTAAGCTATAAATATAAAATATTCAATACAGATACATACATACACGATATCGCAATTTACCTGTCAGGATAAGCCTCTGCATTCAAGGAGCACATGTGGTTTACTTCCTTCATATTAACATTGGAGAACACCAACTTGTGGTTCGATGAATATATTACCGTTGGCCTGTCGGAACAGGCAAATACATTTGTGGTGCTCAATGATCGGAAGGTCCTCAAAACTGTCGGTTGGGTGCCTAATGTTACTTTTTTCTTATCAGTCAGCGTTCCCGAGTCTTTATGTAAGGAAAAGTAAAACATCGAACCGTCACCTAACGCGCAAAGCAAATAATCGTGACCCTCAAAACACGCCATGAGAACCGAACGAGGAATTATTTCTGGAAGTAAATAACATGTTTGAAATTGTTGTTTCATTAACAAACGCACTTACCTCCACCAAGCAATTCTTTGGTAGCTTCTGATAAGTCAGGCAAACGTAATATTCGTGCTGATATATCTGTCCAGAGTCCAACAGCTACCAATTCTGATGTTGCTGTGCCATCCCCGAGGGGACTAATATCCAAACAGGCAACCTCAACATCAAGTGTAGTGTTTCTATAAAAAAAATATGCAAATAATAATTATTAAATCAAATAATTAGAATATGTTACCCTTTCAAAATCAATTCATTGGGATGAATTTCTAAGTAATACAAAGCTGAGCCGGTGGAAAGAATAACTTGAGAAGTATTACAAGCCACGACACTAATATTTTTCTCAGTAGGCGGTTTCCATTCGGCTAATAAGGTCTTATTTTGTGCGGAAACAAGCCTGGCAGAAATGGGCGTTATTTGTATAATTTGTTCATGTACAACATTGCCACAATAAAATGTTTGTTGATCTGAGGCAAAACCGGCTATGTCGGTTTCTTCTACTTCTTCACCATTTAAACTTAAGACACGGGTCTGGCCAACGAATGAAAGCACTAAGGTATTGTCCAATTTACTACCTAAAAAGATTTTTTTTTTTAATTATACTATAACAAAGTGAACCACCTTTTGCATGTTTGTACTTAAAAATGGATTACCATTAATTACAAAATATCATTGCTAGAAATTGTACAACAGTTTTGATTGTGTTCAACAAAAAAATATTATTATTATATTAAAACTATTATAACAGCACCTAAACTGACTAAATTATAATTGCATGTAAAAGATGTGCATGTAAGAAATAATTTTATATGTAAATCGTTTATTACTCTCAATATTCGTTTGCACTTTTGTACAACTACTGAAAAACAGAATAACACGCTTAAATGTATAAAATTAAGCTAACGTTACATAATAAGGGCACAAGAAATAGTACCCTGAGCAAGTGAATAATTTGAAAAGGAGTAAATTTTTCACTGCTCTGTGGGTCTATGAATGGAGCAGGATTTTAAAATTTCTTAAGGAAATTGTTGCTTTGCACCTTATCATGTCTATTTTGCACATGGTTACTACTTTTTTTCAAATAAAATTGAAAACTACTCAACTAATACACATAATACAACAGTAATTAAATATCAACAAACACCGTCATGTTAGAACATGGATGTAGATTAGGAATGTGAGCAAAAAAAAATTATTATGCCCTTACTGATTTATACTAAACCATGTTACTTCACAAAATTTGTCACACACAATATTGTGTGAAAATATACTGAAAAAAACACAAAAAAGTTAGGATTACAGTAGCATTTCAAGAATTTACAACATGCTGACCAATGTCGAACAGTCTTTTAAAAACCAAATTCATTTGTGTTATTAATCAAAATGGAGGACACTTCGAGCAATTGATGTAAATCAGCAGTGTAAGTATTCTTCTCCTTGTTGTGTTCCGAGTTTCAGTTTGTTTCGTTTTGCATTTTGTTTTAGTTGTTAGTAATTTACTTTTGTTTGTCAAACCACTCTTTAAACATGCCAGTAAATATTGACACCGTCAGTATCAAGCCTGATAGAGGATCAAAGCGAGTGGGAGGAAAGGTTTAATACCCTGGAAAGGTGGAGCCTAGTATGGTTTACAGATGGCTCCAAAATGACCAGAGGGACGNGGTAAATTTTGTTTTGTTCCGTTTCAAAATGCCGTGTAATAATATTAGTAAACAAAATATCCCTCTTATTTCTTCCTCTCGCAATTTTAATATGACTGGTTAATAGAAGCTGACTATAATAAATTAAAATTACCTGAATCACATCAAATTCCGCATTGCTGCACTGCACTGCTAGGCAATTTGTCGGCCACTTGTCAACAGCTGCGATTTATTGCTCAGTCGCCCATTTCGGCTGTCTGTGTACGCCGTTTGCACGCGCGCGCAATCTTCAACTGGTCGTATACATTTCTACCACCTCCACGTTTAATTCGACCAGAACAAGTTTTTCAAATATTTAGGCCCAAATTCATAGATCTCACTAAAGTTCCGCTCACACTTATCTCATACTAAACTCACCCTAATCGTATTCATAAACAATTCTAATTCA
>NW_019419795.1:0-7690 GCF_000390285.2 Anoplophora glabripennis
TGGATATAGGCTTTTAGAGAAAAAAGGAAAACATATAAACATATTTTTGTAACTTTTAAAGAGAAGAAAATTAATTGGGTTATATTTAATATACAGGGTGTTTCTGAAATGGGTGAGGACGCACGAACATAAACAACGTTTTCTGTACAACCAACGTGAGGATTTTCATCACACCAATAGTGAATGTTGTGAAAATTTAGTAGATATGCTGTCTGTAGTAAAATGATTCCTATATCCATTTCAGCTAATGACATTCTTAACTCACGCTATGCATGCACTGTAATGGCCGATGCTATTCTACTCCACATACTCCGTTTGTCTAAAGTTATGCGAATCATTTCAATCATTAATATTTCATGTTTATGACTTTTCAATTTCTTACAATGTATATATATATATATATATANGAATGGTGGGAATTTGTGAAATTTTTGAAAACCAATGTAAGTTTATACTGAGGAAAATTTGTTAATGCCGATCATTTATTTGTATTAGGCGAATTTAAAATTTTGGATACGAGTTAATTAGGCATTCATTTGAACGAAAATACTAAATATAAAAAATAATTTAGGCTGAAAAATAATGTTTAGCTAAAATTAATTAAACTTTTTGTCGTGTTCAATAAAACATTTTTTTGTTGAAAAACATAATTAATTGGTATACATCCATTTGTATAATTATTGGAAAAATTACCTTAATTACCACTATTAAATACACTTTTTATTTATTTTTTTGTTTATTTACTATAAAAAATGTAAGGGAATATATTTTATAGGCATGGATATAGGTTTTTAGAGAAAAAAGGAAAACATATAAACATATTTTTGCAACTTTTAATGAGAAGAAAATTAATTGGGTTATATTTAATATATAGGGTGTTTCTGAAATGGGTAGTAGGGGGCACGAACATAAACAACGTTTTCTGCACAACCAACGTGAGGATTTGCATCACACCAATAGTGAATGTTGTGAAAATTTAGTAGATATGCTGTCTCTAGTAAAATGATTCCGATACCCATTTCAGCTAATGGACATTCTTAACTCACACTATGCATGCACTGTAATGGCCGATGCTATTCTACTCCACATACTCCGTTTGTCTGAAGTTATGCGAATCATTTCAATCATTAATATTTCATGTTTATGACTTCAATTTCTTACAATATACTCGAATATATTTTTATAACATTTGGATAGGCACTAATATTCTCTAAAAAATTATTAAAATATTTAGAGTGAAGTGATGTGAAAATAAAATACAATACAATCTCCATAATTATATTAATTCCGGTATGCAACAGTACATATTTCCATTTTAATATTATGTTAAATATTCTGTTTTTTTTATTTTTTACTTTGTAGGCTCTTAAAATATGTTACAGGTCTTAAACAATTATTTCCGGCCTTTAAAAAACACACATTTATATTTGACCCCAAACCGTGTTCTTGGCAAATTTTTTCCAGTTAGCATCACCCCTTTTGCTGAAAAACTTATATTTTACACGAGACCAATATATTTTTTTATCATCTAGAAAGCTATGAAAAAGTGAGTTATACCCACTTTTTTGTGACTAAATATGTCATTAATAGACAAAAATGTGTACCAAAATTGGTAAGGAATCACAATTGATTTTAATTTTTTGTGTTAATTTTGTCCAAAGAACACCCTGTAGAACTTGTAGAAGTCAAATTAAGGAAAACCCTATTATATTAAATAAGGTTACCACTTGTATCTGATAGGGTGTTCAGTATGCTGAATGACTAATCTTGTTAATTGGTATAAGTTGTCTTATTAAGCTTGTGTGTAGGTGGCAATGACAATAAACTCTTTCTTTTGTTTCAGTTTTGGGAGGTTATCTCTGCGGAACATGGAATTGACCCCAGCGGAATATACACAGGAGAAAGTGACCTGCAACTAGAACGAATCAATGTTTATTACAATGAGGCTTCAGGTAATGATAATTCTGGGCGAATTATTTATTTAAAAATTATTTAATCAATAATGTTTGAGTAAACAAATGGTTGTCAAGTTAGACCATTATAATAATACATTAGCTAATGGCTTTGAATGTATAGTGTTTAGAGTGATTTAGCTTTTGGGTTTATTCAAGTAGATTATTCTTTAACATTAGATAGGTTCTTTAATTTTATATGAAGAGCAATTTCTGATTCTGTTCTTTGTTTTCAAAACTAGGTATATTATTATTTTCGGACACATCTGTAAGAATTTATTTTGAGCAATAAGAACAAGTGAATGTTTATTGAGATTGTTATTTAACGTTTATTATTATTAATCTTGAGACCATAATTTGATATCTGGGTCATATATACCTCAACCTAAAATTTTCGTATTACAGGATGTCTAAATTTTTTAAGAAAATTACAAATACAGATATATCTTCAAATGCATTTGACGTAGAATAATAGGCATTTGACGTAGAATAATAAAAAATATCGAAAAGTAAAAATTGATTGAATTTGTATGCAATTATCTTAATCGGTGGCGGAAATTCCGGGAGATTGGAACCCTTATTGAAAATCTTTGGACACCACTGAATATTTTGAACAATAAATTCATTTTATTGCTTATTTGTGTCAGAAAAAAATACCTCTTCCATTTTGTTCATAGAACGAGTAATTCTCGGGTTATAAAATTTTTAGTTTTAAATAAGCTGTTTAATAAATAAAAAAAATTCTAAAACTGCTAGTTTCATAAAAACCATTTATAAATTTTTTTGTTTCAAGTATAATAAACATATATTGCCGTGAAAATTTAAAATTTGCTGAAGCAAGGGGTAAATTTGTACTGAATTTTATGGACTTTTCTTGATTACCTACATCGTATTTAAAAATATATTTGCAATAAACAATTTTTATACAATTTCTTTTTCGGGAACGAATGAATAGTTTTGGAAATATTTTAAATTTATTGATTCTGTTAAGTTAAAACCATAATACTTAATTCGAAAATCATCCGTTTTTTCACCTCGCTAACGAAGAAATTTTGAATTAAGATATTAACCCGTTGTCCAAAAAATAAGGTGAATTTGTTATCCTGTCCTGTCGGCAAAATATTTTTGTACGGCATTTCTAAAGTATATAGGTTATACAAAAAAAATTAACCTCAACCTAATGCCGTACAAAAATAGCAATATCGGAAGCCAGGAAAATTTTTGATTTTCCGAAAATTACGCATGTTTTGGTGATTTATTACGGCATTTATACTGCAAGTTTCGGATCGATACATAGATAAATTTTTAAGCGACGCCGTACGTATTTGCTGATACAGGGGTTAGGAATACAGGGTGCAACCCTCTATTTGTAAGTAGCGTATGGGGGTGATTTGAACCAACATCAAATTCACTAGTTTTAATTCTATTTTATAATAATTCTATTTAATTAATAATTAAATAGAATATATTTACTAATAATTTAATTATATTTTTCTAAAAGTAGGATTATACGGTGAAAAATTTTTGTACAGCATTAATATATTTTCTTAATACTGACAACAATAATCAACAAACACAAAATGCCGTACAAAAAAAATGGTTCTAAAAATGACTTGAAATATATTTTTGCAAATAAGTATTACGTGCAAAAATTGATTTTATTTTTACTACTATTTTCTCCTTAATACAAATTATTTACTACTGTTCGGCCTTTCTATAATAAGACTTACAATATCATATAGAAATATTTTTCAGTAATGCCGTACATATTTGTCGATACAGGAGTGAGAAATCTCGGGTGGAAAGCCCTAGATTCTGACTCTTATGGTTCCCGATCATTGAAAAATGGTCGGCACTGTTGCTAAAACATTATTTAAGACGTAAAATAATTTTTAAATAATATGCCATTAAAAAACCATAGGACGATATAAAAATTACTAATTTTATAAATTTGAAAAGCTTATATATTTTTTTTTCACAAGTACACAAGTAAAATTTTTTCAAATTCCAAAAAATTATTAAAAAATCAATAAAAAAATCTGCATTCGAATATTTTAAAAAAAATTTGGAATTATTTTTATTTTAAAATTAAAATTACCGCTTCGAGATTCTAGCTGGCCATCGAAACATATAATACTTACCAACATTTTTTTAAAGTCGATTGATGAAGCAACAGTAAAATGCATTTTTTTGGGTACTTTTCCTCCTGTGGCAGGAGGTGGCAAGATGCCTAAATAAATGTAGAAAAAACTATAGCAGTACCACAAATAAATAACTTTAATATAATAAAATAAAATTTTCTTGAAACAGGTATCTCCATTCAAATTTTGTTATACCTATTTATGTTCTATAAAGGCTTTAATTTTTTAATGTTTTTAAAATGAATGTTCTACAAGTTTTACTTAATTAATATGAAGCGAAATAACATTTCTTATCTCTGTCGCATTAAAAAGGGATCTGCATTTATACATAAAGATGTAGTAAAAGCCTCTCATTTATCTCTTTTCTTGTTAATTTTTAATACTTATCAACTAATAAGTGATTGCAGACACAGAAACAATGGGAAGTGACCTCATCCATCGAAACCACTGTAGAATTCCTAACCGATATTTATTCTGATCAGAACCACAAAGTCACGGAACTCTATCAGTATTTCTCTCCAAAGCTGTATTTTTTTATTAAATGGACAATAATTAATCGTAAAATATATTTTTCCACTCCAATTAACTTCTAGTTCTCGCTCTTGGGTTGATATTATATTATAAGTAAGTGTAACGACCTAAACAGTGACTTCAATAATTGTGGATCTGAGTCACCGTTTTGGTACGGTTTCCTGTCTTAGTTTGGGGGCCACCACGACGACGCCTGCATTTGAAATATTTTTCTTGCGGTTTTTTACGTAAATACCTGCAATTATGGCTAAAACCCCTCTCTTCGCTACAGCTGGTGTTTTCACACGACTAATAACTATTTGTACGGGATTATTTGATAATCACATTTCAAGGGGAATTGTTTGAAGTAGATTTTTTTTATAACACTTTAAGCGGGTACTCTATCATACTCGTCAGTCACCAGCAATAAATCATTGATATTGGAAGAGAACTAATACTACAAATATTATGTCATCGGATAGATCTGGGCTGGGTTATTTGTACGTTTTGAATTGGAACAAGAAAGTATAAAATCAAAATAGAACTCTTCCTTTACTGTAAAAGTTTTAGGCTTATACTACTGTCCTCTTTCAAACAGTAACACCTTATGTAGGCGTTTTATCTTGCTAAGTTGTGTATTTTGCCATTTGTGAGAAAAAATTCAGTTAAATATTTGCGACAAAAGAATTACCCAAGAGTTGTATTTGTGGAGATATTTTAGCTTCTTATATTTTTCGTTTCGTTTTAAAGGTATTAAACTAATTCAAATAAATTCCGAAACCTTCCTAAAAATCCCATCTAATTAAGTCAAACAATGTTTTTAAGTACAAAATAGGTACCTAATCAATATTTGTCCATGCCATTGTTGTAGCACTTCCGGTTACACCGGAAGTCGCCGTCTACTTGCTTATTTTAAATGGAACACTGTGTATGTTTTTGCATATTTGGATTCTACGCGTAATTTTAGGAAGACTTTTATCAAGCTTCCCTATAATCTATCTCAAATGGTCTTCGAGATATTTCAATTTCAAAAAGAGTTGCTTTTCGATAGCCTAACTCGAAAATGACTATTTTTTACATAGTGCAAACTGTTTAATTTTACACAGGGTGGTTAAAATTTATTGTTGAATTTGCTTAACTTCGAACCGTCAAAACTTGTTTTTTCTAAACGGAACACCCTGTATATTTAATCAAAATCCATTGTAGAATTTTATTCTCTATCTATCCATGTTACACTTCCCTATAACTCTTTTAATTTTTATGTTGTTGACTGCTTCTGTGATAATTAAAATGATCCAATTTCTTGCGAGGATGGCTGTGAAATTGCTAGCAAAACAACCAGTACCTATGTCATAAGTCGTCATTTGCTGTTAGTCTGACAGTGGTAGTTAAATATTGATTTGTAAATAATGGAAACCGTATTCAAATGCTGTTATTTAAAAGTTTTATTCGTGGCTAGTGCAATGGAATTATAAATAGTAGGTATAGTCTTTCCGATTTCAGTTGAATAACCAAGAACTTAACAGTATGTACCAGGCTCGGTCGATACGCAACAACTCGGCATTGAAATATTTGAAAAACCTGTCCCCATATTTATTTAGCCATACNGTACACAGTTAGTTTAAAGTATTCGTGTTTTAATTTTGCTTATTAACAATGAAATTTATGTTCAACGACGGTGTGGCTATGGATTTTCTACTACGAACACCTTATTAGAGGCGTCGCACGAGCTCGTTGTGTGCAACAAGCTATAAGTTGTTAGCGGCCGCTATTCGCTGTCATCTTCCACGCCGCCTCGAAACGTATGGCCCTCTGGAGATAACAAGTTATTATCTTTTTGACCTTTATCGTCTCCCTTAAAAAATTTCCGCCTGTTATACCGAGCGCCATATTGGAACGCCAATATATCTTTTAATACGTGATATATTTAGCGGTTCGCCGTAAAGTTACAGCCAAGCGAAAGAATTCGTGCATCATTTGTTATAAGTAGTCTTTATATTTATGGGAATATTTGTGTATTTTTTTAACCATAATTTTTATGGAAAACTGCATGTGAACGATAAGAAAATCATTCTGGAGTTGTGAGGTTCCATTTGGAATATTTCTTTGATCTTCGTACTCAATCCGCATATATCGTTTTTGCCGCAAGTGCACTTTCGTGCATAGAAAACATGCGCTTAACATAATATCTATCATATCAGTATGCCTGTAAATCGCCATATTTCCACTTGAATACGCCACAATTCACTAAAACTACTAATTAAATATACTTAAAGACGCTTAAAAGAAAAACACCGTCCATGAAAATAACAAATCGGAACAAGTACATCAGTCCGTCAGCGTTGTGTGGCCTCTCCCATCCGAGAAACAATGGTCATAAAGTACAGAGTTCGGGAATACTAATCTCTTAACAGAACCGGATTCAGTTTACTAATAAATATGTTCAAACAAAATATGTCATAACACAATTGTGAATATTAAATAGTAGCGCTAAATATAGATAGACCAGGGCGGATCTGTCCAAATATCCCACTTTTTGGATGTAAGAGAAGCTAATTTTTGCTGGAATATCTTCAGTACAACTCACATGATAAAAGTGTAGATCCCTACATTTGGGCGAGGTCCGGAACATTTTCAAAATTGCAAAAATGTTTAAAAAATTTTAAAAATACCCATTTTATCTGAGTTTTTTACTTATATCATGCATTTTGGAAAAATATTGAAGAGGAAAAAAAGTTTTAAAATTGAATTTTGCATAATATAATGTAAGTTAAAAATGTTTAATTTATTACCGATGTTGCAAAATAGCAATAATTAAAAAAGGCAAAATAATCAAGTATTTTGGATAATTTTTTAAAAATATTTTAGTTGCTCCTAGGGCATTCTAATTTTGGTAAAAAAAACTTTGGAGTATAATAAAACAACACACCAAATTTCATTAAAATCGATTCGATAGTTTTCGCAAAATAATTTTTTGAAAAAAATTTTGAAAAAAGTTTATTATTTATGCATTAAATATACTGTATATTTTACCCTATGCTATTGCATTTTTTCAATGAAAAAATTTGTTTACGTATATATTTCAAC
>NW_019419796.1:0-7674 GCF_000390285.2 Anoplophora glabripennis
TCTACATCTAAATCTGCCAGTTCGCAGTTAACACATGGTTAATTTGTGAAATAATATAAGTATTATTATATTTTTTTTGTTGTTTATTGTTTATTGTTTGTTGTTGTTGGTATTTTGGTAATGTAATGTAAGTAATGGTGTTGTGTGTTGTTGTATTTTGTGATGGTGTGTAAATTGTGTGTGTTTATAATTATTAAATATCCGTTTGTGCGCCTTTTATAATTTAAATGTCATTTGGGTGTGTTTATGTCTAATTTTCCATTGAGCATAGGTTCTGATAAGAAAATTCTATAATAACACTGATAAATATAGACGAATTAGACTTTCTTACCTTATCATTGCTAACATCGCCTCCGGCAGCTTTACTTTGTATAAATAATGTTCTCAGTGTAGACAGGATTTTATTAGTGTAGATAGGAATGTTCATTTTCTACACTGTCCCTCAAGAAAAAACACTTTATTTTATCAATAGCATGAGTCCTTACCTCATAGGGGCGGTTCTATGCTCTTTTAATTAACCTTTACTATTTAATTTTTTTTTTGCTAGGAAGCAGTGAATAAAAGCAAAATTTGTAAGATTTACACAAGATGACATTTATTGCTTATTTTTCTTTCTATTTCAAACAATCCTTTTGATGAACACAGAAACTAAAATTTTCTTTATATACTTTTACATGAATAATTGTCTGAGAAATGCCTTATTTTACCTATTATAGTTTAGAAAATGTTTGGTTAACCAATTATCATTATTTTTAAACGTTTTTCAAAACAAATCAACTTATATTACGAACATTGGAAACTAAATTAATACTTAAATTATAGAATGTTCAAAAATTGTCAATTTAAATTTTAATCACTGAAATTGTTTATAGTCGAAAAGGATTTTCTGTTTCACAAATAGTTTTTATAGTTCAAATTTGCAACACTTTATGGCATGGAGAAAACAGTTATGCAACTGGACTTACTTTATTTCGTTCTGCCTGGCAATTTGCGTACGTTTCTCTAACCTCANCCCTTTTGTAGACCACCAGGAACTATCTTAGGGGTATAATTTACTGGGTATAATTAGATTTCAAGAAAAATATCGTGTAAAAAGAAGTACATAGTAAAAAGTTGAGTGTTAATTCACAGCATAATAAACCAGCAAATTCAGCGTCGTTTTCAGCCTGTAGAGACCCTCCACAATTCACAGGCAAAACACAGACGTACTTAAAAATTTTCTGTTTGGAAATTGTGTTCGATAAAATTCGGATTGAATTTACATAATACAGTATGTTCGCGGATTGAGTTTACAAGAGGACAAATGAACCAAAAAGTGAAAGATACGAAAAAAGGCATATTTGATAAAAGTTTTTGCTTGTTTAGAAAATACGAATCACCATGACGAACTTCAATTTTGTTGTACAGGGTACGCCAAAAATACAAAAATGTTATTTTGTGTAAGAGTAAACATACCTTATTTTGCAAGATACGTAAAAAAGGCATTCTTGATAAAAGTTTTTGCTTGAAAAATGAATTAGAGATCAAATTTTTATTAAGTATTCTCTAATCAGTGTACCTGGATGAAGCGAAAAGATTAGATTTTCGTTTGTGGGTAGGAAACAAAATTTTAAATAGAAATATTGATTTTTTATAAGTATTATTATATTTTTTTTGTTGTTTATTGTTTATTGTTTGTTGTTGTTGGTATTTTGGTAATGTAATGTAAGTAATGGTGTTGTGTGTTGTTGTATTTTGTGATGGTGTGTAAATTTTGTGTGTTTATAATTATTAAATATCCGTTTGGGCGCCTTTTATAATGTAAAATGTCATTTGGGTGTGTTTATGTCTAATTTTCCATTGAGCATAGGTTCTGATAAGAAAATTTTATAATAACACTGACAAATATAGACGAATTAGACTTTCTTACCTTATCATTGCTAACATCGCCTCCGGCAGCTTTACTTTGTATAAATAATGTTCACAGTGTAGACAGGATTTTATTAGTGTAGATAGGAATGTTCATTTTCTACACTGTCCCTCAAGAAAAAACACTTTATTTTATCAATAGCATGAGTCCTTACCTCATAGGGGCGGTTCTATGCTCTTTTAATTAACCTTTACTATTTAATTTTTGGTAGGAAGCATTGAATAAAAGCAAAATTTGAAAGATTTACACAAGATGACATTTATTACTTATTTTTCTTTCAATTTCAAACAATCCTTTTGATGAACACAGAAACTAAAATTTTCTTTATATACTTTTACATGAATAATTGTCTGAGAAATGCCTTATTCTACCTATTATAGTTTAGAAAATGTTTGGTTAACCAATTATCATTATTTTTAAACGTTTTTCAAAACAAATTAACTTATATTACGAACATTGGAAACTAAATTAATACTTAAATTATAGAATGTTCAAAAATGTCAATTTAAATTTTAATCACTGAAATTGTTTATAGTCGAAACGGGTTTTCTGTTTCACAAATAGTTTTTATAGTTCAAATTTGCAACACTTTATGGCATGGAGAAAACAGTTATGCAACTGGACTTACTTTATTTCGTTCTGCCTGGCAATTTGCGTACGTTTCTCTAACCTCACTTTATTGTTGTGGTTTGTCTGCTATTCTCGTGCGTTGAAGATGGCTGTTGGGTCTGTGTATAGTGCTTCCTGGTGTTTTAGATGTTGTTTTGGGGAGCCACAGGACAACATGCACCCCTCACCAGTCTCTCGAATCTCCTTCTTTCTTCACCTCTCTGCAGCTTGTTGACTTCCCACGATGTTTTTTTGTTTTTCCGGTACCAGGTAAATTCACTGATTTGGCCTATTGCCATTGGTTGCTCGTATCCATGTTATCATTTTCTAACTGCGCAATTTCTCTAGCATATTGCGATGAATTTGATTTTAATTACCTTACGGCGTAATTTATATTTTATAACTGCGTAGTAGATTTTATACGTCTTAATACTAATTTACAAGAAATTTTATATAATATTTTGCATGACAAATTTTTTATAAGAAACTTCTAGCCTATGTGTTTCTGATGTTATAATATTTGAATTTTCTTTTGTACTAGATTATTTAACATTAATTTACTCATAAAATCTCTAAATTGGCCCTTCTTGTGGCATTTTCTTTTACCTTCATGCTTCTCCTTCGTACCTAAAATGTATTTTCTTGACATGCTTATCATTTAAAACGTATTATTTAAAATTTTGACTGATAATGTTTTATGTTTATATGAAATAACTATGAAATGAGCTTTTTATTTTTCTTTAAAAGTAATTTGTCTTTATTTTATTCTACATTATAATTTCATGAAAATTTTCTATGCTATTTCTCGGTGTTGTGTCTTGATATACAGTGTGTTCATTTCAGTATATATTGTAACACTTGTTTATTTTTCAAGTATTGTAATAACAGAAATCAATATATATTTTATTATGAAATGAAAACTATCGTGGTTGCTTTGAATCAAACCTCAGTTGTTCACACGGAATGCGCCAGCCAAGTGTTTATTTGCCCTTGAGATAATGTAATTCATGAGTATATACAAGGATGTAGCCTGGGATGGCGAAACTAAGAGAGGTTGTTCTTTGATGATGGATGGATGGTGTTGAGGTAGGTGGTATAATAATAGTTTGACTCACACACCCGGTAGTTGGGATGCTAACTAGTTGGCGTCCGGGGGAGCCTCGACTCATTTCAGGTGACACCAGCTAGTTGTTGAAGAAATAATGATACATATTTGCTAATTAATATAATGGGAACGTACAGAAGGATATATTACTTATTTGTTTGTTTTTATTGACAGAACAGTAACTTTGATATTTGTTTCATATGCCCTCTTGATTTCTGACGAATGACCCGGCTGTTGTCGAGATAAATTGCTTTGTGATGATGCTTTGTGGTAACAATACCAATAATATCTATTTTACAATTACGTTTTCTGATGAATGTACATTTTCTACTAATGGAACTGTAGCATTCCAGTACGTCAAGTACAGGTCTCCAAAAATGAACGTGTGGTGCACGATATCTGTCCATGGCATTATAGGCCCATATTTTTACAATAACACCTGCAATAGTATATCGTACTTAGATATGCTTGATACATTTTTTAACGATGAACTCGAAAATTTACCATTAAATTTTCGCTGAATAATGTATTTTTATAGGATGGTCGTTCAGCACATTGTGCTCGTGACAGCATGGCTTAACCATAGATTTGGTCCAAGATTGATTGGTAGAAATGGTCCAATTTTGTGTCCCCAAGGAGCCCTGACTTAACTATGGTCAATATGTTTGTATGGGTTTGTCTATGCTACTCCAACACCAAATAAGATTGAAATGCTAAAAGACAGAATTACCCAGGCTGTCCGTTTAATATCCCAGGAAGAAATTAAAAATTTCTTCAGATATCTAAGGAAGCAATTAGAAAAATATGTTCAATATTGCTTTGTGTACTTTTTGTTAGCTTAATTATTGTTGTAATTATGTTCGTATTATTTAAAAATTACACTTGAATAAGACGTAGGTTTTGTACTTTATTCCCTGTATAAAAAAATAAATTTTTGAAGTGACTCTTATTTATTTCTTAAGCAAAAACTTTTATCAAGAATGCCTTTTTTCGTATCTTTCATTTTTTGGTCCATTTGTCATCTTGTAAATTCAATCCGCGGACATACTGAATAAGTAATTTATAGTAATTTGATACATTACAATAGTTCCTAGAAATCTTCAATTTTGACCCCAAATAAATTTTTATATATGTCCATGGGCGTAGGTAAGTATATGCAACAAAATATTTTTTGAAAAAAAAATGGAACGTCACTGACTTTATATAGTTTTGACGACAAATCTTTAAAGTTCCATTAAAAAACGACTGAATAAATTACAAAGAAAATAATAGCTGCAAATAAGTCGTGAAACTAAAATTCTTATACTTCGAAGGCTTATAAGAAGAAGAAAGCTGTGAAACCTAACGAATAATATTTATTTTAACATTTTACGCCAAATTTAATTATATTAAATACTGAAAGTGTTCACCATTAACACTAACGCAGGGTTCTATCCTTTTTTGAATACTGGTCAATCAGGACTATATACAGGGTCGGAAAGTCCCCATGATTCATCGGCCGTTACGTGACAGCGATAAACAAAGTCATAGAAATCCGCGCGATAGAGAAAGATGGCTATAATGAAGGCGTCTAATAGTCACCACCCATTTCGCCTTTCCACAAATAAGATCCACTTCTTATTTAAAAACAACTAATGATCGAAACTATACAACGCCTTTCAGCTTGGGAAAAATAGCATCTTCTTAGATAACAAATTCCGCCAACGCCAAACCATTGAAGCTTTCGGGTTGAAATTTTTACCTCTTATTAAGGGTGTAAAAAGCCTAAAAAATCTTGAATTACAAGTGTCTGCGATAAAAATTGCATTAATTATTAGCAATTGAAAAAAACGCCCATTTTCGACCATTTTTGAGCTCTTGCGCATAAACAAATTATCGGAATTTAATCGGACTAGTCTCATTTTATAGGCTTATTTAATACCTACCTTGTTTGTATAAACTTTTTTTTGCTATGAATAATAGTTTTTTCACGCGAGTCAAAAAAACACTCTTCCATAACTTTGACCATTGTTTAAACAAAGTTTTCCAACTAGCCTCGAGTTGATTTTTTGATATTTTGTTTATAACACGTTTCCGAACAATATTCCGCAGATAAACTTCTAATAGCATTTTTTCCAGAAACAGGCTGTTTCATATCTATAATGACTGGACCATTAGTGTACTAGAAACTGGAAAATAACACTCAATACTAATCAAATGAATTCTACACCTTAGACGTCATTCTTTGTTAAAAATGACGTATAAAAACTGCTATACATCCATTACGTCTTAAATTTGAGATTTAATTTTACCCACAGTCGCATCAAATATGTTCTCCCATTTTCTACTATCAAGGTTGGTAAGCCTCATCATATCTCATTTACTTACTAATGACTGAAGTAATATCGTGAAATAAGTTGCAAAGGTGTATTTCAACCATGAAAACTAATTTTTGTCCGCTAAATCAGAATCAAATTGCTTATTTATGAGAATCCTGAGGTTTTTACGTGTTTGCGTATAATTTATGGAAATATTTACACAAGCGAAAGACTCCAGCGACGACTCGAATACGCTCAAATTGAGACAGGAGGCCTAAATGAAAAACAAGTAAAACATCGTCGAGATGTAATACAATTTGGTGTTGACGGTGGGAACATAAAGGAATGACAAAAAAGCTTACGATGAAAACTCAAACGGGCGACTAGCTTCGTGTGCACGTAAATTATGAGGTTAATAATTAAAAACGTGGACCTTGAATCGGAGGAGACGTGAAGTAAATTATAAAATTCGTGAATTAGCTTAAATGTCAAGTTAATGTTTTGGTTACGGTTTATTGCAGAAATATAAGGAAAATTCGTGCCGCGTCAAAAGCAAGTGAATGAGTTTTTCAAAAGAGTAAAAAGAATAGGTTGTTTCTGCGCTATAAACAACAGTTTCTAGTTTTTGTAATGTGCGTTTTGAGTCTTATTTAGAATTACATTATGTATTTCAGAGTTGTGCGCTTTATTTTCATACAATTTCATGGAAAATACACGTTTTTACAAAAGGGTCATTTCAACACAACAACTGCATGTGGGAAAATGGCACGCCACAGTTTTACCAAATATAAAAAAGTTCGTACCCGGATAACTCTGTATTATTATAAATACAGGATGTTACTAAAGGGTCTGTACAACGATCCACTAGATATAGTACGGCTCGCTTGTGGAGTCCTCTAAGAGATCTAGACATAATCGTCGATAAATTCGAATTTTTCATTCCAAAAAACCCCCGGATACGAAATTAGTTCGAAGTAGTTGAAATATATTAAAGAAAATGTTATTTATTTTTTTCAACTTTTATACTAGCTTCGTTATCATCAATTTTTAGACTAAGGCAAGTCTAGTTAAATCGACTTATTTTGAGTCGTACTATATCTGGTGGAGCGTTGTACAGACCCTTCACAGACACCCTGTATATGGGCAGTGCCTCAATTTTATTAACGTGTAAAGAAGTTAAGACTATCTTTGGTTGACACTGTGGAGTGCTGAGATCTAAGAATAATCACCGGACCTGACCAGGGTACTTATAGGTTTTTTGGATCGCTGATTCCGAATCCGAGGTTGGCTAAGCTCCATCACGTCAGGTTCAAGGTCATTTGAAGGTCAAATGGCCAAAAATGGTCTAAAAAATCTGAAAAAAATCATACGTATGTTTTTAGGGTAGCCGAGTTCAAAGCCGCTGCTATTTTTACCATTCAAAAACATCTAAAGGTCATATCAAGGTCATCTGGAGGTCAAATCGAGAAATATGGTCTAATAAATCTGAGAAAATGTATACGTATGTTTTTGGAGTAGCTGAATTAAAATCCGCTGTCATATCAAGGTCATTTGAAGGTCTAATCGAGAAAATCGGTCTAAAAAATCTGAAAAAATTTATACGTATGTTTTTGGGCTAGCTGAGTTCAAAGCCGCTGTTATTTTCACCATTTAAGTACATCTAAAGGTCGTATCAAGGTCATGTCGAGGTCATTTGTAGGTCAAATCGAGAAAATCGGTCTAAAAAATCTGAAAAAATGTATACGTATGTATAC
>NW_019419797.1:0-5628 GCF_000390285.2 Anoplophora glabripennis
GTGTTAAAAAAAAGGTATACAGGCCGATCCACATTAATTACAATACAAACAATTAATAAGCAAAATAATAAATACAATATAAACATATAATAAAATACAACCTACAACAGATTAAAATTAAAATAAGCTAACAGCTATTGTCAAAAAATTCCTGAACGGTGTATGCACAAACTTTTAATAAATATATTTTAAGATTTTTTCTAAATAGATGGAAATTATTTATGTTTTTCAGATGTTGAGGTAAATGGTTAAATATCCTCAGTCCCAAAACATTGTGAGCTTTCAAAGTCATGCCGAGGCGTTTGAAGGGGACACAAAAATTATGTTTGTTACGAATATCATGACAGTGGACAGATACATTGGTAGTAAAACGTTCTTTATTTTTATAAATATATAACAATATTTCAAGGATATACAAACTTTTCAACGGGAGAATACCAAACTCTGTGTAAAAAGGGCGGAATGACTGGGTCGGGGGTACTCCAGCTATACATCTGATAATACGTTTCTGGGCAATGAAAACGCTATCTGCCCTACATGAATTTTCCCAAATAGTAATTCCATTGATTGAACTTGAGCAAAATAAAAGGAAATTAACTGAGGTATTTCTAAACATCCTTCCAAATTCTTGTTTGATAACACTTTGAATTTAATATATTGGTAAGTGATTCCCAAATGTCAAAGTTTCATCTAAAGTGATGCCTAAAAACGAAACAGCATTACTTTTCTCGATATTGATATTATTAAACTTTATATTTAGGGTGGATGACATCCGACTTTGATATGTATGAAACATTACATAGTTTGTTTTAGTACTATTAAAGAATAAAGAATTTTCACTAAACCATCTACATAAATCGGAAATACCTGCGTTTTATGTTATTTTGAAGGGATATTTCACACTTATCTGAAAAGAGGAGTGAGGTATCGTCAGCATATTGTGAAAGAGATGCACCAGGAATTATTTTTGGCAATTCGTTGATATAAATAATAAACAGTATAGGCCCTAGAACAGAACGTTGGGAGACACCAATATCATTACTTAAAGTGGAACATATATAAGTGGATTTTTTATTACTTTCATATTTGTGTATTTTGACCATTTGCTTTCTTCCCTTTAGATATGAAGAAAATCAAGCATGTGCTGAACCTCTCATGTCATAAGCTTGGAGCTTTGTTAGTAGCAAGTCATGGTTAACACAATCAAAAGCCCGACTGAGATCGCAAAAAATTCCAGTCGGACTGTTGCTTGCTTCAATAGCATCCAAAATTTCTTCATAGAAAGGGATTATAGGGCTCTTAGTCGAATGACCTTCACGAAAACCATGTTGATTTTCGTTAATGATTTTATTATTTTTCAAAAAGTAAGCAACTGCGAAAGCATTGCATATTCAAAGATTTTTGATATAACCGGCGGTACAGAAATAGGACGATAATTTTCCATATTTTCAACATCATTTTTCTTAAAAATAGGAGATACTAATGAGGTTTTTAATATCGAAGGAAAAACACCTTCTCTAAATGATTCATTAATAATGTGGGTCAACGGTTTCACAATATACTTCATAATTTTTTTTATAAGAGAGCGGGATATATCATCGGGACCAGATGAAGTTTTATTTTTTAATTTGTATTTAATAATAGACAGAACGTCTTCCTGGTTTATGTAAGTTAGAAATATACTATTTGGAATCTTCATGAGATTAAAATTCGATAACTTCTGTATTTAAGTAACAATTAAAGAATGAAATAATTTTGCTACAGAAATTCATTAGGTTAGGACCTTTGTTATGCATCCAGTCATAGATAAACTCCAGTTATATTATCAGTTAAGGAGTATTGTTAAAAATGTATACTGACATTTTAATTCTTGTAACAAACGACTGTACTATTTTAGTACCAGCCATATTTTCCCATCGATCCTTTTCCCATTAATTAATACTTAAATTTAGATGTTAAGGTACTTAGAAAGCAAATATAACTCGTCTCCGACAACGTACACGTTTTGGGCCTGGTCAAACAGTCCAGATTTGATTAAGTTTATTCTACTATATAATATTATGACGTTTAATGAACCTCTCTTAAAAAGAAAGAACGTAATTAATGCGGTGGTTCGAAACCACGGCGTTTGTGTAAAAAAAAACAAATTATAATTGACCGAACCTCATCAATTTCAGAATAAATCTAAACAACCATCAGCGCAGGGAAGAGTGACAAGCGTATCGAAATTCTCGGACAGTAGCGAGGTAAAAAATATGTTCGCTTGCTTCATTCACATCTAGTAGCCTCTCAGAATGTTTTAATGGGAAATCAGATACGAACATGTAATAGTATCAAGTGGTGCAGAGGCGGAATTGCCACGAAGGGTGGGAAACGGTCATAACATCTTAAAGCACAACTGGATCTACAAGGCTTAGCACAAGCCAGCCCCACAAATGCAAAACACGTCGCGCTTATCTATATCTGCTTTCAAATATAGTATGTTATTCCTAATATCTCCAGTACCATCAAAATTATTAGAAGCTAAAATACAGACTGTATATGCAGCAGTGGCTACGCAAGTACCAGATATCACAAAAGGTTTTGAGACAAAATTTGTGAATGGGGTTTGTTGAATTTTCAGAGACTTATTTTCCGTTTGATCTATTTGTGAGAAATAATTTATTTTTGGTTGATGCTGAAAACCAAGTCTGAATTTCATAACTAAAAGATAGTTGTGGAAAAATTCCAATTTTTTTTTGTAGCTACTGAGATAAGTTCAATCGTACAGCGCTATCCAAAAAGTTTGCACCATATGGGAAAAAACTTTATGTATAAATTTAATAGATTCCTTCTATTGTCAGTAGTCTCTGCATGTCGTCAAATCAAAATAGCGCCCATCAAACTTCATAAAACGTTTATTATATACGAGGGGCAGACAAAAACTGTAAATCGGCCAAAGAGTAAAGTATCCTTATTTTCAACCTTAGGGGAAAATGTTTTAAAGAAAAGTTATTTCCCTCTAAAAGATTAGCCTGAAAACATTATAATTACTGAACACAAGTTGAATTAGGAACTAATAAGGCCGTTATAAAAAATTGTGTAGAAAATAAAACCAAATTTGGTGCAAACTTTATTTTATGAATAATTTAAATGTTAATGTTAATTTAATGTTATTCAAGAAGTAACAGCACCTACAATGGTTAGAAGTAGGTTCTTCCGTAGTCAAAAAATTGATTGTTAATAATATCAGTTTTCTTTTTATATCCCTTATTTGTTTTTTTTTGTATTGCTAAAATAAAGATTGTTTCCACTTTATAGCAACCAGGGTTAATATTTTTTGAACGAATGAACTGTAACTGTTAATGTAATAAGTGGTGCATACGAGGTTCACCATTTTACATAATTTTTATATTATTCTTGAACATAAAATAAAGTTTGCACCAAATGTGTCCTTATTTTCTACAGCATTTTTTATAACGGCCTTATTAGTTCCTGATTCAACTTGTCTTCAGGAATTATAATATATTTCTTATAGAAGCGTACCAAAAAAACGTGATTTTAGTAATGAATGTTTTCGCTCGAATTATGGTACGAGGGAAAGTTGCAAAAATGTAAGGAATCGCTTTTTCAACATAAAGAACTGAAATTTTATATTCATGCTAATCTTTTAGAGGAAAATAACTTTTCTTTATAATATTTTCCTCTAGGGTTGAAAATAAAGGTACTTTACTCTTAGGCAGATTTGGAGTTTTCGTCTGCCCCTCGTATATAACACACGTTTTATGTGGTCTGATGGGCGCTATTTTGATTTGACGACATGCAGAGACAACTGACAATCAAAGAAATTTACTAAATTTTTTACAAAAATCATGTATTTTAATTTTTATATTATGCTTTAATAAGTTTTTCAATTGACAATCAAATTCTGAAAACACAACTTTTTCTTATCTTTTCAATATTACTTAACAAACAAGTTCTAATAAGATTTTTATTTACTTGTCAATCCGAAAAATTCCTTACGCACCTTCCCTAATGTCAGTTCAGTATGAATAGTACCTACCACAACTTACTATTGCATTTACGTCGTAATGGGAATATTTTTAATCACCTATCACATCGGAAACATTTCCCCTGTATATTTGAACAAAACGTTTGAGAAATATATCATGTGAGATTTTTACCGCATGATTTTTTTTACTTCGATTTTCGTATTGATTAAGCTTTCCATACTAAAAGAAATGCGCTGTATTCTTTATTATAATTCTAAAGGCCATTATAAGACTGTNTTTCCCCTGTATATTTGAACAAAACGTTTGAGAAATATATCATGTGAGATTTTTACCGCATGATTTTTTTTACTTCGATTTTCGTATTGATTAAGCTTTCCATACTAAAAGAAATGCGCTGTATTCTTTATTATAATTCTAAAGGCCATTATAAGACTGTATGTGCCAGATGAACAGGTGATAACATAGTTGTATAGTGAATATAAACCATATTCTTTATTAAATTATTGTATGCCTGACTAATATACAACGTTGTTTATACTATTACGAAATAGCAGCTATAACTGTTATTAAAGTGTTCTATACTCGTTATTATATAGTACTAATTATAAATTTTAAGAAGTTTTATTTTAGAACTACAATTACAAGCCGAAATTAAAAAATGAAACATATAACAAACATTTAAGTGTTAAAAATGATGACAAATCACTCCCAAAACTGTCCAGCTTATCTTCTTACTAGCAATGCAGCCGTGTCTGCTTGTATTACATGGGCATTTACACGATAACTCTTTCACCCTAAGAATGAAGCATCCTCTGACAGATTGACTCTCTTTTCTTCTAATTCTATTTCCTCTGGTTGATTGACTTCACCGGTGCTCTTCTTTGTCAGTCTTCTGTTTATCAATTTTCTGTAAAGCTTAACATCAGCGGTCTCTAATAGTACACACAAGATAATAATATTTTAGATTTAGACAAGATTTAAATATGAAAAAACTGAACCATTACAAACTTGCAACAGTTATATAACTTTTCACTTCACACAACGCGGTATGATTATGTATTCCCACAAAACATGTGCCTATACTGTCAATCCTCATCCAACAAGAAGAAGTGTAATAGTCGATGCACAGAGGAATGTCGGAAATTCTACGATCATAACCGATTATGTACCGAAAAGTGACGATCACTTAAACATTATAAGACGCGCTTTATACATCAAAAACAGAAATCCTTATGAAAACGAAAATTCTGTTAATACAGCTGTTATATACAAATCCCAATTGGTCTCTATACAACAAATCTTCCGTACTAAACAGGGTGTCCCGAAATTCATGCAACAAAATTTGGTCTAGGGTTTCTGATTTCTCGGCCTATTTTTTTCTCGGGTCTCGAGAATTCTCGACTAGGAATTCCCGGGAATTCTCGAATTCTCGAGAAATTTCTAAAACTTAAAAAAGTCATAATTTTGGTATTGCAATGCGAAATATAAACATGCTATTATACTTAACAATCATCATTAACATTTATTATTTATTCAGTATTTTTATTAATTACTTATGTTTCTACTTCTACTAACAAAACTAAATTAAACTTTGAGTTTCTTCTTAAAAACCTTTAACTTGTTTTTTTATTAAACA
>NW_019419797.1:6281-7697 GCF_000390285.2 Anoplophora glabripennis
ATACAGGGTGTCCCGAAATTCATGCAACAAAATTTGGTCATAGATTCTTAAGACAAATTTAGGGGACCCGTATTTTTTCTTTTTGCCAACTGGCCCCCCCTTTCGGAGTTACAGCCCCCTGAAATCTGCCCCTAAGAAGTCTTTTTTATATCTCAAAACCATGTTGTACGAGAATCACTAAATTTAACATTATAACACTTATAACACTTTTTCGTGTCTTTGGAACCAGAAAAATTTGTTCGCAAATTTGATTTTTTGTTTTTAATTATTAGTTCGTTAGAAAGCCATTGAATTTAGAAACTTTTTGTCTCTTGGTATTTGTTTCGTAAAACGCAATGTTTTTGAGGAAAATAACGAATCACGATATGCATTCTATCACATTTTGACATTTTTCCCGAAAACATTGCGTTTTACGCAAAAAGTATAAAGAGACAAAAAGTTTCTAAATTTAATGGCTTCCTAGTGGACAGATAATTTTTAAGAAATTTAAATATGTGACCAAATTTTTTTGGCTCCAAAGACAAGGGGGCCCACGAAAAATTGTCTTAGGGGGTTCCCCGCCAAAAAACGTAGCACCACCAGATTCCTCATGTCATAAAACCCCTGTGTACCAAATTTAGTGATTCTCGTACAACAGGATTCTGAGATATAAAAAAAAGATTATTCTTAGGGGCGGACTTCAGGGGGCTGTAACTCCGAAAGAGGGGGTCACTTGGCAAAAATAAAAAATACGGGTCCCCTAAATTTGTCTTAAGAATCTGTGACCAAATTTTGTTGCATGAATTTCGGGATACCCTGTACAAATAGAACATAAAGCCTACAACACAATACTATGGATATGTATGTATATGTAACTCATTATAATTTCTATTTCATAGATGCATAAGGTGTATTAAGCGCTTTTTAGTAAAATTTTTTGAATAATGAGCATATAGATGAGCGTTTTTTTTATAAATTTTGTATATTTGTTACAAAATGTATACGCTCTAAACATATTATTCTATAGAAACAGTCTACAAACCCTTTTCTTTCAGAGGAATATTATTTTAGTGGTGAGAACACTTAGAGCTAATATGTTACTTTCCTTTGATATTAAATATACCACAACTTTTTGTTTTATAAAGAAAATTATAAAATAGTTTCTCCTACTGAGAAAATGTATATTCGCATTTTATATTCACTTCTCATATCGGAAAAGTTTGCCCTGTATATTGTGAGAATGCTTCAAGTAAGTTGCTCCTACTGAGAAAATGTATATTCGCATTTTATATTCACTTCTCATATCGGAAAAGTTTGCCCTGTATATTGTGAGAATGCTTCAAGTAAGTTGCTCCTACTGACAAAATGTATATTCGCATTTTATATTCACTTCTCATATCGGAAAAGTTTGCCCTGTATATTGTGAGAATGCTTCAA
>NW_019419798.1:0-4516 GCF_000390285.2 Anoplophora glabripennis
GGATATATGTTACAGAGATAAATGTTACGTTTTAAATCAGATGTATTTATTGGGCTATACAAGGTGATTTAGCCATAATGTCATAATTTTAACCAAGTATTCGGAAGTCCTAATAAAGACAGAAAATTGGAAAAAAAATTACTTAACTTTTTAAAAAATAAGCAAATTGCCTCTTATCTCCCGCCAAATTGGCGTCCTGACCGGGAACGTGCCGGCGGACCACAAAGCTTTCGAACGTTGAAGAGAAACAGTTGATTTCCCCAGTCTCAGTCGTCTTGAATTTTGCAATTGGTTTCAAAATCAAAGTGCAGCGGATCCATACTTTATTAACAAAGTGCTATGGATGGACGAGTGTTGTTTTAACCGTACTGCCCTTTTAAATATTTAGGTAGGTACCATACTACTCTTTGAAAAACAATCACTCTAGGTATATGTACTGCAAACTGAATAATTAATTGAACATAATACTAAAAACTCATATTCAATTATAAAACATAGTGAAAACGTTAACGATATTAAAAATACTAAATACTAAAATAGAAAAATACCAAACATTCGATAACCATTATTATCCTTATACATTTGTTTTATTAACAAATAAATTTTGTTAAAAGTTAAAATGTAAAAAAAATATCTTGCTCATTCATGTGTCTAGATAAAAAGCACTTTATTCATTGTCGTTTACAGATTATAAAGCTAGTTTAAAAATATTACGGTAGATCAATATTCACTCTCGATAAACCTTTGTGGGTCTTCGGTCAGGAGCGGTCTCGAAAAGAGGTTTAAATAATGATTTGAACATTTTTTTTCGTATTCTACTAATTTCTCCTATCTTCCCTTAAAATTAATGACATTGAGGGTTGCTTGCGGTATGCAGGAAATAAAACTCTCTCTCAACAGTAAAAATAAAAGTATATTTATTAAAAACAAAGTTAATGAAAAATAGTGTTGTCGGGGGAGCGTTCGCTGGAGAGTCGTCGTGGTGTGGAGTCGCTTACAGGTGTAAGTATCTGATTCTTGGCGCCAATGTGCCGCCGACCTTTTCCTGGAACCCTGGTGCGTAATACCGCGTCTGTTCTTTGTCCTTGCAACTGTTAGACCGGTCCAAGCGGTCTAATGTAATACTTAAAATTGGCCACTTGCGAACATGTGTACCCACAATATTATGACCGAATCACCCTGTATATTGATATGAGCGTAAGACAATATTTATTTACTTTGTTCGAGGTTGTAGTATGTTCACACTAAAATCATTAAATTGAAATTCATTATTCAATTCAAATCAATCATTTAGCTTTATTTTAAGAAAGAAACCATCGCTTAAATGTTAATTTAATAATACACTTAGTGCGTGACGACTAATTAAAGACTGATTTATCTTTATCGAGTGTCATTTAGTCACTGTCAGATATTCGGAATGTGACCTACAAACATATACAGAGCCTTCGTAAACGAATACAAGCCACATGACCGCCGAGTTTAGGCAATTCACATCGCACGATTGGTACTGTCAAAAAAGAATCCCTAAACTTAGTGTCACCAATATTAATTATTCGTTTACATTGAACAATGACAAACCGTCATGTTTACGCTCGAGATAATGCGATCGTTGATTGGTTGAATAGAATCCTGTGAAAAATTACACCAATTACAACCGGTAAAACGCAACGTTGTGTTTTAATGTAATTTTGATCTGATTGTTTTGATAATTTTTAATTTTACCGAAATTTTATTGCCAACGCGAAGAAAATAAAATTACTGCTCCAAATAAAATTAATGGTCACGTGGTTTATAATAATTTATGAGGACTTGGTACCATAGCCAATTATTATTACCATGACATAAATATAGATAAATTAACACACACATTTTTTACTGTTTTTGTTAAAAATAAAGAGTACGCGTTCATATTAGGCTATGTATCATTTATAAATAAAACTATTGCTGTTTTGCATAACCGTGTAATCAGATACCAAGTTACTCAGTACGTACATTAACGAAAAATAATTTAATACCCTCAAAACTTTGAGCGTAATCGATTTCATTCAGTAAATTTACATTGGAGCAGAGCAGTAAATTATTAAATCCTGAAAACTTGTTTCATTATCATTTTGTTAACAAAATAAATGTTGAATAACGCCATGCCAATACACCATTAGTGATAACTAAATTGCAAATGGGTTTTAATTGTTTACTTGTCTGACATGGGATTTATTGCCATTTTATTCACTGCTGTTATGCGTGTGTTTTAAATATACAAGGTAATTCGGCAATCCGATATACAAAGTGTTGTGACAAAATTGTACAGCTAATTTATCTGACCAGAGATGAAGGAAAGTTCGTCAAGTTCGTGTAGTATTAATATTTTTCTAGTTACTTTCATTGACATCCCATAAAAGCTCTTATTACAATTATAGTTCAATCTAGCCAAGAGAACACATAAAAAATGGCACCTTGCTTACATTTTGATAAACTGTCCAAAACAGATAAGTTATAATAGGGTTGTTGACCAAATTTTAAAAAGTAGATAATATACAGTGGCGGCTCGTGATATTGAGAATAGGTGAGGCACGTAGGCCATTTTATTGGACGGGCAGTAAAAGAAAGAAATAGCACCGCAGGCGAAAAATTTTTAATTCTCAAGGTCAAACGACTTTAAATGGATCTGGAAATTTGTAGTTGCATTTACAATATTATCGAAAAACTGATGTTCACGAGAAGGATTTTCATTCAGATTTTATAAAAATTACAAGGTAGTGGGGTTCACAAATTTATTATTATTGTTATGGTTAGTTTTCAAAGTTACTTTAGTGAATTCTCTACTTTATCAATTGCATAATACACTGTATTGAGACGATTCTTTAAAAAGCCCCTGAGGAAAATCTTTTTGAAACATGGAGAATTTTGAAATATTTAGCAAATCATTAAAATTAAGTTTTTCAATATCGCAGAACCTGACCTGTATTTGATTTACTATAATGTCGTGCAGCAAATTTCTTGCCTTAACAACATCCGTGTATTTATTTTGTAAAATGGAAAAGACAGTATCGGTATGTTGAAAAATTAATGTAAATGTTTCTAAAAAAAATATATTCTGAGGATCCTCTAAAAATGTTTTTAAACCTACTGCTCCTCTAATTGATTTTTCATCAAAATCGCGACTATTAATAATGAATTCAAAAACCTCGAGTAATTTATCCTTATTATTATAAACTGTCAGAACTGCGCGAGAAGAAAAATTCCAACGAGTTGCTACATTAGTGGGAATACGATTTCCTCCAAGTTGTTCTAACACTTGGGTACGCTTTGTAGATTTAGAAAAAAACTTTAACTTGCTGAATTGAACTACACGCATTATTTAAAACCAAATTAAATACATGTGCATAGCAATGAGTAAATATTGCTTGTGGAGCTATAGATTTTATTTTTGCCAGCAAACCGTTTAATTCTCCCGACATCACACAAGCTCCATCGTATGTCTGAGCCACTAATTTTGAATGTAACTCAAATTGTCTGAATTTGGTAGATAAAAATTGAAATAAATCTTCAGCAGAACGTCCATAACTTACGTCAAAAGGTCCCATAAATCTAAACAGTTATTACGTAACGAAAAATGACGGATAATTGTGAATGACACCTTATGTCGGTTGTTTCGTCAACTTAACAGAAAAAAACAAAGAATTTGAAATTTCGTCACCAATTTTATTGTTTACAATAAAAGCAACTGAATCGATTAATTCATTTTGTATGGTTTTAGATGTTCCACAAAAAACCGATCTACCGTCAATATCTTTTTCTAAAAATGTTTTTAAATTAGTATCATATTTACTAACCAAAGTGACTAGCTCTTTGAAATTTCCGCGATATAAAGATTCGTTAGAGTCATTATGCCCCCTAAAAGGTAATTCTTGCATGCAAAGGTGTAACGTAATGTCTATAAGACTTTTTAAAATTTGTCGATTTTCTTTAAAATTTTCAATTTCTATTTTACGCGCATTGTCTATCGCTGTGGCAATATTTTGCTTTTGTGTTCTCATAAGAGTAGGCTTGCAATTCGATGAAATATGTTAAGTGCTTTTATTATGTACCAATAGACCTCGAGACAAATTTTTTAAATCACTACATCCAGTTTTTGACCAAGTAAAATACACGGCCAACAAAATAATTTATTTAATGTTACACTACCAGTAAGCCAGTCAAATTTTTCGTACCATGCGTTATTAAACCCCAGATTTGGTTTTCCGCCGGCCCCGCCCGTGGTAATAAGAGATTTACTTAAATCTGGAATAGGATGCTACGTACGTACAATGTATTTCCTCTTCGTGATGATACGACGAAGAACAGGTGGGTCGTTTGTCGGTTGTCGCACCTATGACATACTGATGAGGACTAATAAGTCCGAGACCGGTCTGTGCCTGGTGGGTAGACTGACAAACGATCCTAGCTGTTGCACTAGGTGTTGCGAGTATAATTCATTGCCGGTAGGGGCAAATAGCTCTTTAACTTGAATTATTTT
>NW_019419798.1:7004-7685 GCF_000390285.2 Anoplophora glabripennis
TAATAAAAATGGAGTCGTGTGTAAAATGTTGTCATTTTACTTGAGGACACAAATTATAGAATTGTTAATAAATATTAATCTGAAAATTAAATACAAATGATCCTAAGTGTCCGTTCTAGTGAGTGAAGTAGTTTGGTTATTGTGCCTGACTTAGTTCCGTCGTAAATGCAATATATTGTCAGACTAACAGTATGGTTAAAATTGAGGTACTTTGGGATTTATTTAAATTATTCTTCTGTTCTCATGAGCATTGAAATTTATTTCACTCACTAGCGGGAACCATTGCGAATACATTGATATATAATAATATTCAATTATGTTAGTTTCTTCGACGATTTGTGTCCTCATCTGAAGCTCTGTTACACGGTAAAAATATACATACTAAATCGCCCCCTTAAGTGCTTTTATTATGCACCAATAGACCTCGAAACAAATTTTTTAAATCACTACATCCAGTTTTTGACCAAATAAAATACACGGACAACAAAATGATTTATTTAATGTTACACTACCAGTAAGCCAGTCAAATTTTTCGTACCATGCGTTATTAAACCCCACATTTGGTTTTCCGCCGGCCCCGCCCGTTGTAATAAGAGATTTACTTAAATCTGGAATAGGATGCTACGTACGTACAATGTATTTCCTCTTCGTGATGATACGACGAAGAACAGGTGGGTCGTT
>NW_019419799.1:0-7870 GCF_000390285.2 Anoplophora glabripennis
TGTCTAGTATTTTAAAAAATCTAAGCAAGTTAAAAACAATATCTCTTCACTGTACCAGTTTATAAGTTTTCCTCGTATGTTTATCCTAGGTTTCCTGAATTTTGCGCGCCTATTGAATACAGAAAATACACATAATATAACATATAACCCCGCATAATGCTTTTAGGAAACTATTAACATGCATGCGTTAATCACAATTATTGAATATCTTTACAAATTTGCTGGGCAAAACAGGGAAAATACATTTTCTGCTGTTTACATATTTTCCGTGATCTTCCAATGCGAAAAATTAAAGTTGCTCTAGTTTAGCGTTATTCTTCGTCACTACCAGGATGGATCTACTTGTTCTATCTTACTAAATGTGCGATTTCTTGTCTATAAAACACCAGCATTAGCAAAATTAACTATCGCTTCATAAAAACAGTGAAAGGTAGAGAAAATACAATTGTAATAATAATACTACTTAATAATAGTATTTATTGCCCGACAGTAATCCATTTACAGAGCAATTGTAAAAATATCTAGTGATAATTCATAACAGATAAATATGCAGATACAAAATAATAGAAACTATAAACAAAAAAATTCAATTAGATTAGTTTATTGACCATTTTATATACAGTAAAGTAGATGTATAGTCACAGGCGTTTAGTTGTTTTAACAAAATCACTTACACTATAAAAGCAATGTTCCAAAGGGAAATTTTTAATTAAATTGTAAAACTGTTTAAAACTTAAAACTTCTGTATTATAATTTTTAAAATGATAGTTAAAATTGTTATATAATTCTACATCTAATTTATTCTGTTTTGTGGTGTGAATCCTTGAAAACTGATTTATCAAGTTTTTGACATTTTTGGTGTCATAAGTGTGAATATCAGAATGTTTGAAAAAATTATCCATATTCTTATGAATACACAATAGTGTCTCAAATATGTAAATACAAGGCAATGGCATAATTTGATGTTTTATAAATAATGTTTTACATGGAGTACCATATTTCGCTCCATCTATAATACNGAAAACATCTCTGCTTGAAATAATCTGTCATTATGCAACTCTATAGTAGGTATCTCTAGTTAAGAGCGTTGTGTCATCAGTAAATAGTAAAAATAGTAAACAAGAATCCACACCAACAGAAAAAGGGAGATCATTTATGTAAATAAGAAATGAAATTGGGCCCAAGACCGAGCCTTGTGGAACCCCATTCATAATAGGTAACAGGTCTGACTCACTTCCTTTTAAACTTACATAGTGCTACCTATTATACGGATATGATAATAATAAACATTAAATGCAGACAAAAGTGTATTATATGCAGTTATAAAATAATAAAAACAATAGCCAAAAAATGCAATAAACATTAAGTACATTATTACATTCATGAGACATACACTTTCCAATTGAGAAATGTTACAATGTATTAATTGGCGCCTTTAATAATAAGTTGGTTTTACGTCTTTTCCACAAAAAGAAGTATCGTGATATCTAGAAGTCAGTCTACTAACCAGAATCCAAAGAAACGAATTAAATTTGTTCAGCAATTGTGGATAATTGTACCCTGTTGGAGGATATATTTCGTTTATTTTAAAGCTTAAAAATTTCAAGAATGACTTAAATTTTTCAATAGTCAGAAAATAATGCAAATAGGATTCCATATGATGCTAGCATACTCTAACTTAGTTCGAACTGGACTAAAATATAAGCATTCAAGAGCTTAAAAATTTCAGATGATAAATCCAAGTGTACGAAATGCTGAATTAACAATCGTGTTGATGTGACTACTAAAAGTAAGTTCAATGTGAAAACAAACCCCTAAGTCTTTAACAGTCTCGCACCGTTCAAGAACTGTACCATCGATACTATAAAGGTACTCAATGTTGTTGGATGTGCGGCTGATCTTTAAAATCTTATACTTAGCGGCATTTAAATAAAGCTTTTTTTCTTCACACCAATTTTCTAAAATGTTAATCTGTTCCTGTAGCTCAAAACAATCTTCAAAACCAGAAATAGATTAGTATAATTTTAAATTATCAGCAAACGCTAAGACATTACAGTTTAATTGATCACTTACGTTATTTACGAACATTTAAAATAGCAAGGGACCCAAGTTGGATCCCTGTGGGACTCCACTTGTTGAAGAGTCAGTATTTGAGCAAAATCCGTTGTAATATTCATATTGTTGACGATTATGTAAATATGATTTTAGAAAGGTTAAATAAGTGTTGTTAAATCCTAAATTTGAAAGTTTGCAGGGAAGTATATCGTGATTGATCTGTCAAAAGCCTTAGAAAAGTCTGTGTACACCTTGTCTGCTTGTCCTCGATTATCTAAAGTTTCACACAAAACTCACTGAACACTGCAAGATAACCAATAGTATGCCGTGAAACCGAATTTCAAGAAATATGTCCGGGTTTACAAAGACTTACGTTGCAGAATTAAAAAAGAAAACTATTCTGATCTCGATATGATTTAAGGAAAAGTTTCAACAAAATATTGTGCAACTTTTTTGTCATTTGAGCCACAACCTTTCATATCACGGCAAAATTGTGTGTGCGCTACTGATGGCATCCCACGGGATCACTCTCACGAGATAATATTAAAATATTTTTAAGGCTCTTAGTAAATATGAGACTTAAAGCTGCATCGCGTGAGTCCATTAGTTAAGTTCATGTCTGGAAGTTCGGATTGCGAAGCGTGTTCGCAATTACGTAAACCACTACATAATCCATCATTCTTGCTTGCCAGAAAATGAGGAGAAAAATATATTGCGACCCCAGTAGACTGCATATATCCCTAGATGGGTTCCGATATTTTACCGGTGGGGGTTACAAATTGACCTAATAAAAGTTTTTTGTTTGCCTCGATTAATTGAGATGATTTATATAGAAACGGAACGGTAGTGATTTTTCTTAAAACGTGTGCAATGGTGCCCATAATCAGTTTTATTTCGTTAAGGTCCAGTCAAGTTGGAGTCCGTTCCCTTAAAAAGACCTACGAGTAAAGTTTATTTGCCCTGGTTTAATAGTCAATTGTTAACTCTCTTAAAGAATAAAAACCGTGCTTGGAGATTATATAAAAAATCTAAACAGCTTAATGATTATATTAACTTTAAAAATATTCGTTCCCAGGTATGTACAAGAGTCCGATAATACAATTATGAGTGATTCTAAAAAATTCTGGAACTTTGTAAACTCAAAAAAAGGGTTCTACTCATATATCATCTTCAATGTCATATGTATAATGGGTCTAATTGTGATAATCCCCAAGACATAGTCAACGCCTTTGTTAGTTACTTTTCTTTACAGATTCCACCAATTTTGATTTAAATTCACAATACTGTGTAAACGATAATGACATCCCACATATTCCTGAAATTACTGAAGATAAAATTTTAAATACTATAAAGAGAATGAATACAAATATGACAATGGGTCCTGCCGGCCTTTATTATCAAGGATTGTATTTGCTTATTTTCCAAACCGTTACGGAAACAGTTTCGTGTGTGTCCGGTTTTTAAAAGGAAGATGTACAGACCTATTGCTATTTTATGCAACTAATTAACTCTAAATTATTTGAAATTATTATTTGCGGACATTTCTTTTTATGCTAAAAACTTAATTGTTCCTGAGCAGCATGGCTTCATGCCTGGTAGATCCACAGTGTCCAATCTTGTTTGTACTACTCAATTTATTGCTGAGACTTTGGATGTGAGAGGTCAGGTGGACGTTATATACAGGGTAGCCAAATGAAAACGACACAGAGCCATTTTCAGGAACTGCGTCAAGATCGTAGAAAAACGCTCAGATTCGTCGATTTTATATTAAAGGGGAATATTCTTTGCTGGTATTTTTGACTCCGCCACTTTTACCCCCAAATAAGAGTAAGCATCACCCCTAAATATTTAATTGGCATTGAGGGTTGAGTAATATTTCTTTTGAAAGTTCTTACAATTCTCTTTACAACAGACTTTAAATTTTATAATTCCGCCCAGTACTTATTAAGAATTTTGATTTTAAAGTTGAAACTTATGTATAAACAATTAGTAACGGTAAAAATGTCAGTCATTCGAGTTAAGTACGCCAATGGTATAANTGATTTTTCTTAAAACGTGTGCAATGGTGCCCATAATCAGTTTTATTTCGTTAAGGTCCAGTCAAGTTGGAGTCCGTTCCCTTAAAAAGACCTACGAGTAAAGTTTATTTGCCCTGGTTTAATAGTCAATTGTTAACTCTCTTGAAGAATAAAAACCGTGCTTTGAGATTATATAAAAAATTTAAACAGCTTAATGATTATATTAACTTTAAAAATATTCATTCCCAGGTAAAATCTGCCAATATTGCTTATACAAATTACACAGTTCAACAAGGGTCAAGAAGCAGACACACTAATAGTTATACATTCCCGAAGGATTTTGGTGCAGAAACCTTCAATACATACGAACTCAAACTCACAAACTCCAAATCCACAAACCCACAAACCCCAAACCCACAATCCCTAAACCCACAAACCGCAATCCCACAAAACCAGAACCTACAAACTTCAAGTTTACAAACCTCAGGCACACCAACTCCAAACCCACAAACCGTATGGGTATGAAGTTTCTGAATTGCAATCGACTGCTTGATGTCTAAGGGATCTTTATAGAATNAAGAGAACAGCTCAGCTATTTAATGAACAACATCCAGATCAACATGTCAGGAGGAAGTATGTTCTAGAGTTAGTAAAACAAATTTCAAGAGACAGGGAACGTAGCCAATAAAAAACGAGAAATTGAAAAACCTATGGTTAATGAAGCTAGTAAAGTTGCAGTTTTGGGACAAGTTCATCTTGATCCTACATTAAGTACGAGACAGCTGGCATCTGTGTCTGGGATCAATCGAACTACCATACAAACCATTTTGAAGAAGAATAAATTCCATCCATACAAAATACATTTAGTCCAGGAACTAAAGGATGATTATGACCGCAGATTTCACTAAAGCCTCCGACAAATTAGATCATGGTATATTGCTGCTTAAACTAACTACGCAATTTTGGTATCAATAAATCTCTTTTACTTATGTTTAAATCTTATTTATAACATCGTGCTCAGTTTGTGCAATATCGTGGTTACAAATCAAATGTATTTAGAAAAACATCAGGTGTTCCTCAAGGATCAGTACTAGGACCATTGTTTTTTATTATTTTCATCAATGATATAGCGCGAAATTTTAATCGAAATTTTTTAATGCATGCTGACGATTTGAAAATTTATACCATTATCAACTCTGTATATGAATGTAAGCTTCAGAACAGTTTGAATTAGTTTCGAAGTGCAATATAATGTATTTCTCCCGTAAAACTAGTTCTACTAAGTTTAATTACAGCCTACGCGATCAGGTATTGGTTAAAGCTGAGCATATTAAGGATTTAGGGGGTCATCTTTGACCCAAAATTAACCTTCTCTACATATATTATTGCTGAATCAGTCTGTCATAGGGTTTTATTCTTCGAAATAGTACTTTGTTAGACTTAAGTTGCAGTAGCCTCTGTGGTTTGGTCTCCCTATTATAATTGTTACATAACATTATTAGAAAAAGTGCAGAAGAGATTTCTTAAATCGGCTAGTTTCATCTTAGATGGAGTCTATCCAGCTCTGGGATTTTTTCAAGATTTATTATTGGATAGGTTTGAGATGCTTTGTTTAATTACAAAATTGTCAACTACGACATGATTGCATTGAGCTTGCAATGCAAATAAAGTCTTCCTTCTTCGCGCACAAACATGTTGCAGTGGTCTCTCTTTTTAATTATCATAAATGGAGAATAGCCTGGACATTTTCAATACTTCTATAATACATATTAAAAGAATTTTCTATTCTCACAATTGAGTTTTTAGTTTTTAATTTCTTTTTTGTTTTTGTATTACTTATGTAGTTGTTTTAAATTTTTATTTTTATTTTTACTTATTTTAAATGTTTGTGCTTCTTGCGTTAATGTGTATTTATTGTAGCTGTAATATTCATCCTGTAACTGGGTTTCTCCCGTTGGGTGAATTAAAATTAATGAAATAAATAAATAAAATATCGTGCGACATGTACTACAGAAACAATTGTTTTACTAGAGACGCCATACTAAATGTTGACACATTCACTATTGGTGTAATGCAAATCGTCACGTTGTACAGAGATCTCGCACTTATTTCAGAAACACTGTGTATGCAGTACATATGTTGACAGCAGGAAAGGTGAAAAAGACGTTTTTTTTAATATATATTGGTGTTAAGCCACAGAGGTACACCTTATTTTCTAAAACTGTTCAACATAAGCAATTTAGAAGCAGCAATTTCTTCAAACGTGTGGAAAATTAGCACTGGGATATACAATTTGTGATAATTTAATGTATTTTTTCAACTCAGCCTTGTATATTTATGGTAACAAGCAGCACATTGTTTTAGTAGTAGGGGTATAACAACTGAAAATACCAAAGTATGAGTCAGATATTCATGCACGAGTTACTGATGAAATGTCATTTTGGAAGTCTACTAGCGAGTGCACCAACACAATGAAGTCGCATTTAATACACGCGTTTTATACAGTGTTTTATGCATTACAGTAGACATAAAAAAATAAAGTTTTATTGTCGCAGTTGGACGTGCATTTTACTGTCATCGGGAAAATAGGCGAGCATCAAAGAGTTAAAACTATCACAAAAGGATGATGCGATCTCTTGAACCGGCCCCATAAATTTCCATTTCTGTGAATTAATGTAAACTGGCGTGGGCGCAACTCCGGCAGTGATGCTAAGAGCTCGGCCGGGTCAACAGGGACCGCGACTATAAATTAATTTCATATCCACGGAATGAGTGCCGGTTGTCAGGAGTAGCGATGACAAACGCATTCGGACGGGAAGTTCTGGTCATAGTTTGTCCGCTCTACTAGGCGGCGCGGCAGCGTCCGGTCGCAATGCTAATGATGCGTGTAGCCAGGCGCTGCGATCGGGAAAATTGTTTGGTGGAATAATGGAGGAAAGTTTTCCTGCACGCCAGAGATATAGAATTAAACTAAACCGAGCGTCAAAATGCGCAAACTGGCTAAAAACGGTCGGGTCGGCGCTATTTTGAAGATTCAGGTGCGAGGGGTATCGGGAATCTTACCCCAGTTCTAAAATTTATAAAAAAAAGCATAAATTATTATTAAAAACATTGTTCATATTTAAAACATTGCTTGAAATAAGTTCTCTTCGATACACTGAAAAAAATTGTGGAAATTCGCAAAGGCTTTTTACATAAATCAACTAAAATACTGGCGTCCACGTACCACTTCCGGTTATACCGGAAGTCGCCATCAATTTATTTATTTTAAAAAGAACACCTATATATTATTGCAATTTTGGATTCTACGTGTTATTTTAGGTGGACTTTTATGAAGTTTCCATATTCCTAAAATTAACCGTTTTCGAGATATTTAATTTGTTTAAAAAAAATTGAGAGAAACTGTGACTAGCTTCAAACCATATATATATAATACTATAAATAATTATATTTTTGTGTTTTATTTATTATAATTTAGGTTTTTTTTCTGTATAGTTTAATAAATAATGTTAGGCGCCAATGTATAGTACCTATTATAAAGATTTATTTAACATGTGAAATGTATTTAAAATATGTAAATTTTGAGTTTTCCTATTGTATTCCTAAAAAATATCACAATAAATTATGTTCTATAGTTACCAAGCTAGCTCTTTTTATATGTCACTTAATTTAATTTTGAATCCTTAAATGAAAAATTTATTCATTTCAGTGGCGTTTGTTTAATAAATAATGTTAGGCGCCAATTTATAGTATTAAAAAATTTATTTAACATGTGAAATGTATTTAAAATATGTAAA
>NW_019419800.1:0-7642 GCF_000390285.2 Anoplophora glabripennis
CTTTTCTAATCACAATCACAGTGATTAACTTTTTTAATAAATAAAGATGTCAACATGGACTAGTACAAAAGACAAAAGAAAACAATAATAATAGTGTCGATATACAGGGTGTAACTTTGAGTGGGGGTCACATTTACACAGAGGCTACCTTTTGACTTTGAGTAACACGTATCAGTAGTTTATTTTTTCAGATTCCGTCATGAAAACTTGATTCTTTTTTAAACCTATTTTTAATAACTTTGCTACCCGCCGCTGGACAAGCTAGTGTGATATCATCAACGGCGCGTATTAGTCGCAGCGCATGCACTATTGAGAACTGGGCTATGCATTGTTGTCAAATCTTATAATTTATAAGGAAAATGATTAAAAGCAAATTTCACATCTCTCGCCGTGAGTTACTGCTCTTTGGGACAATCCATATGATACCGTCTTCTTGCAGCATAATAGTTTTCTCCGGACATAAAGTAGACTCTAATCATATCAACTCATTCATGATTGATAGATATGCTTTTTCATAATACCGATTAAAAACTTACCATACGAACACTCTTTCACGAAATGATAAAATCGAATACTGAATAAGAATGTAATAGTCGATAAATTCGGCCAATCCTGTTTCGCCGAATTAACGTGGCAGTTTGTTTTTAAAGTGTTTAGATCTCGTTAAATCACAACACCATCGGCATGTAAACAGAACAGTGTTACCCCCTTATGAATGCTTTAAATTTAAAACGTTCGCATTTTAATTTTCTATTTTATTTATTTTAGAATTATTTATTATGTCTACCATCAATTCGCTATTAAAGTGGCTGAATAAGAAAAAAGAGTGGAAATATACCGTATTTTTTTACATATACGTCGCCTATACGTAGTGACAGTAAAATAGTTCAACTAAACTAGGTCAGTATTAGATGTTATTGACATTGGCATTAAGAAATAAAACATGCGCTGCTTAAAAAAACGGTAACATAAATGTTGATGTGTACAAACTTGAAGCGTTTTAAAAAGTTATTTCATGTTAATCAGATTAGTATTTTCATTTATTTTTTGTTGTCAGTTCTTTCAAACAGCAAAAATAATTATTTTAAAACACACATTTTGTTTATAATCAGTAACGAATCTACATACCAATATTGGTTAATACCTAATAAATCATATAAAAATAAAAAAAATTAAAAACATTTTTTTTAATGTTCGGCGTTTCGTCCACAATGACATAAAAAAATATGATAACTAAAATAACAAGTCGTTGTCACAGAAAAGCAATCTGTTTCACTAAATTATTTTTCATTAGTTTCGCTGAGTAGCAGTTGATTAAAAAAAATTATTTACAATTAGTTAATATTTCATGTAAAACTTTATTTCTTTTAGAAATAGATTTTTTTCCAAAGTTCGGTTCTTCCCCCACAGTGATATCAAAAAAATATGGTTACATTAAAATAACAAGTTCCTAAATTGTACAAAAACAATCTAATTTGCTAAATTATTTTTTAACTTCGCACAATGTAATTGATATAAAAGCAACGTGCAACGCTGGCAGTGAGGAATACAATACTTCATACGTAAATTTCGGGAGCGTTAATTTACTCCGTTCAGTTGCAGCGCACACAAGAATTAAAGCGCAGTTTAAAAAACTAATTATAACTCGAGTATTTATTTGATTAAAAAAAGATAATTTTAGATTCGTATTCAGGGCGTAAAAAACTGACCTCCACTTAAAGTTACATCCTGTATGTATTACAATATGTAAATTCTATAAAATTTTCACTTTTACCAATATTTATTTTTAATTAAAGGAAGGCCTTTTAAAATTTTGAGTAAAAACATTAGTGAAAGTTCATTAATCATTTTGTGAAAACTAAAACGATGCTATTATAACTTTTATTACTTTTAGGCATTACTAACTTTTATATTTTCCAAATTACTTAATATATTATAGCGTAATAGAAAAGAAAGTACTTTCTGTTCTAGATTCTCATTTTCACACGTTAAATTACTTCACAAATATAATCTCAAAAGATAAAGATAGATAATTCCACGGATGACAGTCATTGCACGACTTTTATTTTCAACTGAAAATCCCTAAAGCTTAGCGCCACCTATTTAATGGTTCATTTACAATGAGCAATGACAAACCATTACGTCTACGCAGGAGATATTACGATCGCTGATTGGTTGGATAGAATCTCCTGTAAAATTACACCAATCACCAGCCGGTAAAACAGAATGTTGTGTTTCAATGTAATCTTGACCTTACTGTTTTAATCCTAACAAAATTACTGGTCACGTGGCATGTAATCATTTATGAAGACTTTGTATATATTAACTATGCAATTCGTTTAAAACGAATATACATATACAGGCTGTTTTTAAATGAAGCAGCAAAAATGGTACCAGTGATGTCCCAACTGTTGGAACTGAGGAAGCTACACTGGAACATCTAGAACAAGACTGTGGTACATACAAGCACAAGACAGGTGTCCAGGCAACTGCAAGTTTCTCACAGTTTTGTGTGGAATGTAGCTCTTGAAAAACTTTTATACCCTTTTCACCATCAGCCCGTGCAAGAATTGAATGACCCTGATTTACCTAACCGCGTGGAATTTTGTCAACGGTACATTAATATTTCCAGGCATGACTTAAATTTCCTAATGAATATACTTTTCACTAATGAAGCAAATTTTCCTAGAGTAGGTGCAGTAAACCTTCATAATGTTCATTCATGGTCGGAAGAAAATACTCATGAAATATTTGTTTCAAGATATCAACATAATTTAAGTTTAAACGTTTGGATGGGAACTGATAGAAATACTCTAGTAAATCCTTTTATTCTTTCACACAGGCTTGGAGCGGCCGAGTATCTTAGATTTTTGAACGAAAATCTTCCAACATTACTTGAGGATGTACCACTCGCTACACGTCAGGTGATGTGGTATATGCACGATGGTGCGCCTGCACAGGATTTTTCATAACCTCAAAAATAGGCCCAGAAACGCAATAAATCCTCTATCCATTCACCACTCAATTGCAATAACCCCATAACCCCTTAATCCCTTAAACCTCAAAATGCCATAACCCCAAAACCACAGTACCCGGTAAGAAAGAGACTTATGCGCGTTGAAGCCCTGAAACACAGTGTGTTCGAGCCATGCATGCTTCTTGAACCTTAAACCGACATTCTTCAACAACCCTACAGCTCCGAAACTCCATAACCAGGTGAGAACGATACTTTTGTTGGGAGAATCTACGTGTTGCCGAACCCAGGAACAACGACGAGGACGTAGTACGTTTCTGTTCCCTTTGGAGTGCTTTATTAACGTGTGTTCCCCTTGCCTCACACTTTTCGGGGAGCTTTATTTTAAAGTGCGGTCCTCTTGCTTCTCATTTTTCGAGGTGCTTTTTGGCAGTGTGTTCCCCTTGCCTCACACGAATAACAATGATGTCCGAAGATTTGATTCATAAGAGTTCGTACATAAGGTTATTCTTTACTTGATTATGAGGTTATGGGGTTATGGGATTATTAAAGAGTATATGCAACGAATATAGACCTCTTATAGAAGAACGCTCATAGTGGTTACAAGTCAGGGACGAAATTGAAATGCACGTAGAGCCTATACTAGACTATAGCTGTCCCCCAAGATTACATAGGAGAAACCTATAACATACTATACACGCCCCCCCAAGAATTCGTCCCCGATTTCCAACCCTGAGCGATCTTCTATAAGAGGTCTATATTAGTCGGTATAGGTTTATGACTCAAGAAGCATGCATAGCTCGAACATACTGTGTTTCAGGGTTTTTACGCTTTCTTTCTTACCGGGTTCTGGGATTTTGATGTTATGGGGTTTAAGGGATTAAGGGGTTTTTGGGATTGAGTGGTCAATGGATAGAGGATTATTTGCGTTTTTGGACTTATTTTTTGAGATTATGAAAAATCAGCGACACCGAAAACATATGACAGACATAATCAGACTCCAAGGGTAATTTTTGCCATTTTTTTTTGTAGAGCTGTGTATTATAAAGATACAAAATGCTCGTATGGGTACAAAGCAATTTATATTTTGGTAGTAGACACTTTAGCAAAGCTTTGTTAATCTAAAATTATAAAATAACTTAAACATAAGCGGTAGCTTTTTACTTATAATTTTTAATTACCTACATTTGCGTATAAGAATATCCAACCCCAAAACAAATCAGTGCATTTACGATATTAATACTATGAATAATAATTTTGAACTATTTTTTGCACCGTTTCAAATTTATTTCTATTACATTTTCAAGGAATACAGCTACCCTAAAAAAGTTTCGTAGAGTTTAATTTTTTGTTTACCATTAGACGAGTTCACCATATAATTTTAATGACGCCGGGATTACAAATAACGCTCGTTATCCGACCACCATTAGAGTTTGATAAAATTCCGCCTTACAAATTGAATCTCAAATTGTAGTCAAATCATTGTAGTTATATGAACAGTTAGATACGAATAAGTGATATAAATCAAAACAATCTTATAATCAGTCTTAAACAAAAAAAAATAAATTTAGTACACTCAATATCTTTTAAAAGTTATAACTATTTGACAAGCAACTGTCAATTTTATATTATCCTATTATCATAATATTGCTTATTCAAATAATAAAAAAAGTACAATGTTTATAATGGAACGATATTAAAGCTGCTTCCCTTTTGCAAGAAAAATCACATTAATATCACATGTGACGTCATGACTCAGCTAATTGTGCGTTTCTTTCAATTTTCCGAAGTGAGTGAACTGAGAATTTTTACCCCCACTTACTGCTATCTGCATTAGTTTGAGAGCTTGTTCACTTAGCTCATTTTGTGCTCAGTTATTTAAAGTGTGGTTAGGCACGGTTAGGTTTGTTTTTAAAAGCTAAAAGATGCAAATAATAGGTAAGTATTATGATTTATAACGTCTTTTCAATAATAATATTTCGCATTTAAGTTTATATATGGTTAATTTACATTTAACTCATATGATCGTTCCTTTTACAAGATGAATCACAACTGAAACAACTGATGTGAGTACACTCACCTCACGTGTAATATGTACTCAGTTGCCTGCAAAAGGGAAGCAGCTTATGATTAAATACGAGTGTAAATCAAATATAAACGGTATATTTGTTCCTAAGCGCCTACGGTTGGTCGGACTGGGCCCATCTAGTATGCTTGGGTGGGGGCATTAGGAGTGGGGAGTCCTGGCCATTCCACACTCCCGACCAATTCATTAGCAGCGTTCATGATGTTGGAGTAATAGGTGCATCTTTCTACTGCGCAACTCATAATTATAAAATTGCTGATGAAGGAGTTCACGCGACGAAATTTTTCCGAAGATTGACTTCACAGTTGAGGGACCAAGCATTGTCAAGGATTTGCTTGTTTGTTGGCATAAAGAATTCAAGAAAGGACGAGAACGAGTGAGAAATCAGGAACATGATCGCCGTCCTCGGACCAGGATTACAGACGAAAACATTCGCTAGGTTCGAGACATTCTTGTGACGATCAACTGGTGACAGTATTTGAAATTGCAGAATAGTTATGGGACCTGGCAAACGATCGTCACAGTTCCGTAGAGTGTGTGCCAGATTTGTCATTCGCCTTTCAATCACAGATCAGAAATTGAGACGGTTGGAGGTTTGTCAGAGCTTACAGCAAGGTTTGTGAAAGAAGTTGATTAGTTTTTGAGCCGGATCTCATCTACGACGGAAAATGGGTCCACTACTACACTTCCGAGTGGAAACAAGCCAGTATGGAGTGGCGGAGGAAAGGCCAAGCAGCCCCAGTGAAAATTAAGACTCGACTGTCAGCTGGCAGTTTTTTAACCGTTTTTTTAGACCGGCGAGGAATTTTGCTTTTTGATTTTTTGTATGAGCAACACACAATCAATGCTGGTTACTACTGCGAGTTGTTGAACAAGGTGGGGGATGCATATCGTTCTCAAAACTAGAAGAAATACACTGGATTCAAATTGATCATCCTCCATACAGCCCTGACCTATCGCGCTACGATTTTCATTTGTTTGGGCCGCTGAAAGAGGCTTTTAGGAGGGCAACGATTTGGAGATGACGAGGGCATGGAGCTCAATTTGCTCCTGACGCAACGACTTTATTCTACGATGCTGCGATAAAAAACCTTACTTCTCGCTGAAAAAAATGTATTTCTAAAGCAGGAAACTATGTAAAAAAAATAAATTATATTTGCCTATTATTTTTCAATATATAATTATTTTTAAATAAAATCCCGTTTATATTTGATTTACCCACGTAACAAAGGCTCGACAGATTCTAAAACACTTTTGATGATTTTGTCGGAATACTTAAATTGGCATAAATAACTAAATTCCTTATTTTTTTCCCGAAAATGTTATGCAACCGTCAAAATTAACGTTACCGTTATTATCGTTGATTATGATATTATTATTTTTTGCCAATAATTTAGAAATTTGATTGAACAGCTAAATGAAATTTCACTGCCTAAGATAACTTGATAAAATGTCGCATTTGAAAATAAAATTATGCATTTTCTCGAGTTATTTACGTAAAAACAGCAGAACAATATGAAATTTAAGACTTCAAATATGGAATATGAAAAGTAATAACCGACCGGTCACCCTTGCCATATCCCTGGTCGAGAAATGGTGAAATTTCTGGGATTTTTAGGTACAGAAATCTTGAAAAGTAAAACGTGTAAAACAAAAGTAAGCACAAAAATAAAATCCTTGATGTTTTGTTTATTCATTGTTACCATTTAAAGTTACCAAAATAAAACAATAACTAAAAAAAAGCGTTTGTAAAACATGCGTTTTCTGTTATCCTAAACCCACATTTTAAGAATTATTTTCACGTACTTATAAATAAAAGTAAACAATTTTATATGTAGGACTAAGCAAGTAAATGTTATAAAAATATTTACATGTGGAGTTATGTCTAAAAAAGTTTGTATTTTCGTAGATTTCAGTACCTAAAACCTTGATGGTTTGATCGTTTTTTGCACCTGTTTATTCGTTTTACTGCGGCGTCTTTGAAAATATCCAGATGGCATGACATAACATTCCTATTATTTGATAAGCTTTAGATTATTCAGTTATTAAATGTTTGAAATTATTTGTCTTTGCGGAAAACACTATTTAAGAAATATGGGGCCCTTAATAATACAAAACTCCTACAGGTTTGAGAAAAACAGATTTCAGAATGATGCGAGAAAAATGGAATAGGTACTGTTTGTTCCATATTATATTAAAATGCAATGCTATTCGAGATTACTGCTATGATGATATAATTCTGAAAATTTTTATTTAAATTTTATAAAAAAATTAAATGTTGTCACTTGTCAGTTTGTAGTAGTTGTGCGATCATTAACGTTAATGGTGGATTTATAACTTTAGCATTCTTTATGAGGACGACCTGCAGACATACATACAGGGTGATCGAGAATGATTGACCGTGCCGCCTCATACTGATTTTTGATGTGCGGCATACCAGTTTTTGATACCAATACTAGAATCATGAACGCAGGTTGAGGAATTTTAATGGTAAACAAATAATTACGTTCAAACGTCAAATAAATTAGGTTACTGTCAAAATGGAAATTCATAATAAAAATATCAATTATTTAACAAAAATC
>NW_019419801.1:0-6094 GCF_000390285.2 Anoplophora glabripennis
ATTTAATATGACACTAAAATATACTATTTTCTGAATTACAAACTTAAAATTGAATATTTGTCATAAGATGCAATATAATGTTTAAATATGTAATACAAATATTACTTAATCCGGATCTGCTTAAAGATGCGCGCGATCAGATTGCGTTCCACACTCCACTTCCCCGGATTTTGCATTCGCTGGTACCCATGCATTGTAATTAGATACGGCCAGTCTAGGTGGTCTGTGGTTACATACACATAAAAGTGTTTACACGCGTCCAAAAAAAAAAGTGGTAAATAATAATACACATAATGATAGCAATCAACTACCTGTTAGATATACAAATATACATAAACAGCATAATATAATTAAAATAAATAGGATAAACGACATACTAAGATTAATGATAACATTCATATTCGAACTACATTACTGTCAATAAAATCTTCAAAACTATAAAGGCATTTTTTATTAAGTATTTTTTTATTTATCCTTGATTTAAAATTATTTTCATTAAAAATTTGAATTTGGTGAGGTATTATGTTAAAAAATTTGATGGCCCAATAATTAGTACCGACCCGCGTTTTACTAAGTCCTAGAAATGTATTACATAAGTATGTGCTCTTTCGGGTATTATAAGAGTGAGTCTCACTTCTGATTTCAAAGTTATGTATGTGTTTTTTGACATAAATAAGACATTGAAGTATATATGCACAGGGTACAGTTAGAATGTTCAATTTAGAAAACTGCTCTCTACAGTCATCTCTAAATCCAAGGTCAGATATGATTCTAACAATTTTTCTCTGAAGAGTAAAAACTTTTTTCATAGAGGGAGCATGACCCCATACTAAAATAGCATATGTTATGATGGAATGGATATAGCCATGATAAACTATCAGCAAGCTTGATATTGAGACTCTTCGTTTGAGACTCCGGAGTAAATAAGTATGTTTTGATATCTTGGAGCAAACATAATTAACATGTTCATCCCATGTCAGTTTAGGGTCAAGATGAACTCCCAAGAATTTTACACGTGCTGGATTATCCCAGTTTTCCATATTCCGGAGACTAAAAATCATAGTTTCGGTCTTCGAAGTATTCAAACTGAGTTGATTACTAGTAAACCAGTTTTCTACCGATGCATGTTGGTCATAAGTTGATGTCATTAACTGTTCAAAGTTTAAGTTGGTTCTAGTTATATTGGTATCATCAGCAAAGAGTATACTTTTAGTATCATAAGGTAAACAATTAGGAAAATCATTAATATATATCAAAAACAGTAACGGACCCAATATGGAACCTTGTGGAACTCCATGTTCAATATTTTTTATGGATGATTTCACATTATTATATACAACATACTGTAATCTATTACTCAAATATGATCTTAATAAATCCGAACTGTACGATGAAAAACCATAATTATTTAGCTTATGTATAAGAATTTCGTGTGATACACAATCGAAAGCTTTTGTCAGATCTAAAAATTGACTAGCAACGTATTTCCCTTCTTCAAAACTATTATTTATTGTAGATGTTAGACAATCTATGGCTAGTGTGGTCGATAGATTACTTCGAAAACCGAATTGTTGAGGATTGAAAAGTCCCTGAGTCTCAAAATAATTAGTTATTTGTATTTTTAAGATAGTTTCATATATTTTAGCTAGATGAGGTATTACAGAGATAGGTCTGAAATTAGAGGGATTATTAATATCATTATTTTTATAAATAGGAACAACCTTAGAAATTTTTAAACATTGGGGGAAAATATTTTTACGTATACAGTAATTAATTAAATCGGTGCAAGGTATTAATATTGGGTCGATTATTGATTTTAAAATTTTTGTTGAAATATTATATACATCCAAACAGGGTTTGCTCTCAAAACTCTTAACAATAGCAATGACTTCCCAAGGGGACACTTCAGAAAAGGAAAAACTATTCACTGGACGGAGTAATTGGAGGCAGCTATTTAAATCGTTGTTATTAACGGGTAAATTGCTTATAACATTGTTAGCAACATTTATAAAATAGTTATTAAACTGCTCGGGTGTCAAGTTACTTAAAATATCAACATATAACAAAATCGTACGTGTGGGGTAAACCTTTAACTTTTCATTTTCGAGCGCGAGCTCCGCTCTTCGGCGCTTGTTTACTATTAGAAATATGCAACAGTAAATTTAAACAATTGTTTACTTAATGTTAAAGGTTTACCCCACACGTACGATTTTGTCCCTATCATTCACTTTATCGATTCTCGATCGCACTAAATCACGTCAAGAAATTGAATATTTTGCGCGCCAAACTTAAACAATAAATTAATTAACAATCTCTAAGAGATTCCTAATAATTGCACTACTTACATGATTGATTACTTAAAAGTATAAATAATTTCTAAACATCTAAAAAAATGTATGACCATTGTTGTCGAGCTTGCCACAGAGATATTCAAAAGAGTTATTGTAAAAGCTATAGTACATTCCATTAAAAGAATGTGTACTAACTAAGAGGGAGTTTATAACCAAAAAGGAAATAAAAAATCGAAGTTTCAAAAATGTTTAATTGAACTACTGAACTGGAGAACGGTTGGATTGATTTGGCTATTTTTTTTTAATGTTCGTAATAGTCCGAATAAGAGAAAAAAAATTGGAAATGTTATCCGGAAAATTGGAAAATTCGGGAAAAACTGAAAGAGCTTATCACAAACAAATTTTTGAAATTTGGACAGGACAAACGTCTGTCGGGTTAGCTAGTGTATAATAAAAAGAATTACAAAGAGAATGATCATACTGTACTAATAATTTATGAATACATTACCTACATGCAATCAAATCATGCCTTTGGTTAATTAAACCTTCACTACAGATAACAATGGAAATAAGAGGCAAACGTGTATGATGGTTGTGATAGGTAAGTTGGCAAAAAAAGAGAGATTTTCTAAATACTTATGTAAAAGTATACTGAACATTTTAAAATAATTATTGTCGTATAATATTATTATATATAAGGGCAATTAGTTAATTTTAGTACAAGGTAAGTTCCAAAGTAAACAGGACTTTTCAAAAATTCTTGTGAGGCCATCTATTGGCCATTACATGTATCGGAAAAGTAGGTATCCTTCACTGATGTACTGTCAAAATTTCATGGCATTTGGACGAATCTAAGCGGAGTTATTGCGTCTGAATTGACAGTATGTTTGTATCAGCTGTACAAAAATGAGCATCGATCAAAGAGCTAATATTAAGTTTTGTTTTAAACTTTGTAAAACTTTTACTGAAACATTTCAATTGATGAACCAAGTTTATGGTGATCATTGTTTATCCTATGGCAGAGTTCATGAGTAGTATATGCGGGTTACAAATGGTCGTGAGTACATAAATGAAGAGCAACATGTTGGTCAACCGATATTCGTGATCACCACAGATTGCATCAGCCAAAATCTTCATTGAAATTTATAAAATTGGAAGTTAACTGATCAAAATTGCTCCGAATTTAACATTCGTAAGACATCATGAAAGACTCCAAAAAGAAAAAACCTTCCTTTACAACATTGTGACTGGTGATGAAACGCGGTCAATATACTCCAGAAACCAAGCAAAGTGCCGAGTGGAAGGCGCCAGACGAGCCAGAACTCAAAGGAAGTCAAAAGTGAAGACAATGTGGATTTGCTTCCAAAGGCATAGCCCACAAAGAGTTTGTTCCACCAGGCCAAACCATTAATGCACAATTCTATCTTGGCGTTTTGAAGCGTTTGGTGCATCTTCATCGTATTCGGTCAAAATATCGCACAGGAGGAAATTTGTTGCACGGTAATGCGCCTTCTTATCGATCGACACTTGTGACCGATTTTTTCATTATAAATCGCATTTTAACTGTCAACCATTCCTCGTACTTACCTGATTTGGCACCGTGCGACTTTTACCTTTTCGGAAAAATGCATTTGCCGAATGCAATCACTTCTTGAGATTGTAATATCATTAAGTGTATAATCATAATTATGAATTTGTTTTTTTCTGAATATCATTGAATTTCATTACACCCGGAATATTAGAATGCCCCTTCTTATTTTTTACAAATGACCAAAATTTAGAGGAATCAGCTATAATGAGACGTTCAGAATTCTCCATAAAACTTTTATATGCCTGTTCAATTTGAATTTTAACTGTACGCCTTAAATTACTGTATCTATTGAAATAATAATCAGTTCTAAACTTTTTATAATTTTTCAAAGCAGATTCTTTAGAACGAATATTTGTTATAATTTCTTTAGTAAACCAGGGTGGAAAACGGCGACGAGGATTAATTTTTAATGGAACAGACTGATCAAAAATATTATTTAGTATATTATAAAAAACTTCACAAGCAGTATTAATATTTTCACTTCGTAATACTTCAGACCAGTCCGCATTCGCAATTAATTCATACATTAAAGGATAATTCGCCTTTCTAAAATTATATTCCCTATTTAAATTGAGGTTGTTATTATTAAATTGATCATAATGTTGCAGTCCACATTTAAATATTACTTCCAATGCAGGATGGTAAGCATCTTCTTTGACAAGAGGCAAATTGTCTCTAGACACTTTGCAAGAAAAATTGGAAAATACCAAATCAAGCAGCCTACCCTGATTATTTGTAACAAAATTATATTGTTGTAGGTTAATCATTTCACTTAAGCTACTCAAAAGTTCACATTTAGTATTATTTCTATCTACTCCAAAACCTGGAACATTGAAGTCACCCATGATAAGAATATTTTTACCATATTGTACACATAATGTTATTAAATTCTCAGTAAACAATTCAAAATGAAATAGCGATACATTAGGTGGAATATAAATAACAAATATATAGGCAACGAAATAACTGTTAATGATTTTACATCCAACTATGTCAATCATAGGCGTAGTACTTTTAATGGGGGACACATCTATTATTTCAATATTTAAATTATTTCTAAAAGCAATTAAGACACCACCTCCTCTTGACATATCAGTCAATACTGAATCTCTATCACATCTGTACACAATGTAGTTATTAGGGACAAACTCGTTATCACTTACGCCTGCACCCAGCCATGTCTCGGTGAGACACAAAATATCGTAATCATTCGATGATATAGCATTATAAATACTTGTTAATTTGGTATTTAATCCACGAACATTTTGATAATAACAACATAAAGTCAGATCAGGATAATTGTAACTGGGTAAGATATTTAGTTTAAATTAACAGCAACTCTCGGAACTCCGTTAAAATATTTTATTTTTACGTCTTCTCCTTTTTGTTTCCTTTCAATAAATTCTTTCTTTATTTTGTGAAAATAATCAATTTCCTTAGGAGTTCTATCTTGACTTATATAGATATGTTCATAATTATCTGCTTCTTTAAGTTCCCTCGACTTCCTAAGAATTTCCTGAACATGATTGACATCGCTGAACATTACTTTAATTGGTCGAGGACGAGTATTTTCTGGACTAAATCTTCCTAATCGAAGACACTGTATACCTTCTGTTGGAATAGTGTTAGAAACGTAGTTAATTATTTTAGCCACTTCATTTTTTTCTACAGAATTGCGATCTGCTTTGTTTATATTAGATGGCTGTTCATTAATCCCAAAAATAATCAGATTGCATCTTCTACTATTCCTATCGTTAACTTCTTGGATAATTTCCTCAATATTGTAACCTGTATTATTTATATTGCCAATACTTTTAGCAGCTTTTAGATCTTTAACTTCCTCTTGAAGTGCAATAATTGCGGCTCTTAGCGAATTAATGTCACCACCAATATCCTCGCACTTCGTACAGGTCCAAGAAAGTGACTTTTTGTTGTTGATAGATCTTGTTTCACTTGAAGACATATTCACACAGACATGATAATAAATACCTTTACAGATGCAGCAAGTTAAACCAAGATGAGGTTCAGTACGTCTACCGCAGCATTTGCATTGTATACCGCTCATGTTTGTGAAAAAGAAGCCTCCACCACTGGCAATAGTTCAGTCCGTATAAGAAATCAGAAATAAGCACTCACTTTTTTACGTTTTTTTGTCACCTATTAATCAAAAAAATCCGAGAGCACATCCAACTCGTGGTGATCACTTTGACCG
>NW_019419801.1:6798-7635 GCF_000390285.2 Anoplophora glabripennis
CTTATCCAAAAAAAAAAAATGGGAATAGGTGCGTCATGAAAATTAGAGTATTGTAAAATAAAATTCTAAAATCCTTGTAGTTTCCAAAAAAAAAAAAATATATATATATATATATTGAAGTTGTAGTATTTTGAACTTTTACATCGCTGGGCTAGTTTAGTCTGGAATACTGAAATTCAATTTTAGTATTATCGTCGTTGATAGTGTTTACATTAGTTTTTCAAGTGTCAAAAATGGCCTACATGTATAGCGGAGTTGATGGATATCGTTTTAATTTATGGTGAAGCATGATAATATTTGTGTTATGATGAAGCATTTGTGTTATGGTGAACCAATATTTGTGTTAGTTCGTAGAAGCTGAGAAGACGGGTTCAAATGTGTTTACACGTTGGTGGGCAAAATGTTGAACAGTTGTTGTAATATCAGGTATATAAAATTATTTTATTAATTGAAACGAAGAATTAATTTTATTAATAAATAATAACAATAGCGGCACAAGCAGTTGAATTTGCTGATATAGAATAGATAAAATTTTATTTATTTCTTTCCTTGGGCAAAAAATTCTTTCAATTTTTTGTCCGTTCATTTTTTATTACACTTTGCCGCCGTTCCGGTCGCCGACTGCATGATTTGCCTTGCGAAGGTTAGGTTTTACAGTGCACCAGTTTCCAATGCCGTACAGAAGTGTATTTTAAAGTTATTTTCGAATTGCCCTTTTTTTACAAAATTGTACATTCAAACATTTTTTTTGGATAATTTCTGAATCACCCTGTATATATAATTTATATAAACAATACGAATCTAGACGTTATCGATGATGTAATTATAATTTGTAGG
>NW_019419802.1:0-578 GCF_000390285.2 Anoplophora glabripennis
TTTGAACTATTAATTCTTAAATGTTAATGGAATTTAACAATGGAAATGACAGCCAGTGTTGATATTTAAAGTACCATAGTTGATACGGTTAGAGTCTACTTTTTGTCAGGAAAAAACGATGCTCTTGCTAGATCATGATGGATTATCCCAGAGTAGTAGTTCACGGCATATAAATGTCCGATGTCAAACTATATTACAACTAAATCTATAAATCCTTACGTAATTGGAAAAAAGGCAGAAATGCCTGAAAGAGGTTCAGCAATTACAAGATATCTTATTTTCTTAATAAAAAACCTTCTTTCCTGTTTTAATAATATCTCGCTTATTGTTAGAGATGGACCCAACCAAGGACATTTAAATAAAGGGGACTTACTTATTTACATTTCTAGATGAAGCCTGGTCTATTCACAGTCTAATTGTATCATTGTTGTCAGCTGTATAATTATACTGGAAATGTACTTAATATTTTTATCGCAATTTTCATCACAATTGTGAAAATTATTATTATAGGATAGTATTATTAAGTTATGCATACAATATTGTTAAATTCTGTACATATTAAACTATTTTTCATTTTT
>NW_019419802.1:3615-4444 GCF_000390285.2 Anoplophora glabripennis
ATCTTTCCGTATTACCTCCGTCTCGTTTTGAATCCTACGCAATAATTCTTCCTGGGATTCCACAGGAGTAGCGTAAACTTTATTAGAAAAAATCTAACAACATTAAGTTGGGGGACCTGGGGGGCCATTCGACAGGAACATATCTGCCTCTTCTTCCGATCCACTTGTGTGGAAAAGTATTATTTAAATTATTACATTTGCACTAAACTGCGGAGGAGCACCATCGTGCATGAACCACATCTGAGCACGAAGATCGAGAGGGACATCTTCCATTAGAACCGGAAAAGTATTCGTCAGAAAATTGAAATAATTTTCGCTATTCAAGCAGCGCGGCATGACATAAGGACCCAGAAGGATGTCACCGATGAGCCCGGCCCAAACATTTATTGGAAATTCCACCTGAAAGTGGTTAATATGCCTCGCATGAGGGTTTTTCTTCTGCGTAATGGTGAATAATATTCGGCTGGTGAAATTTGGATCGCTTGCCGACGCACCTTAAATAAAGAGGCGAAATTGAAATATTCTCTGAAAATGGTATAGTAAAAGCTCCTGAATAGACGTCCCACGATAAGGATGGAGGAGCTGTTGCCTTATGATGCGATTAATTGTACTTTTTGGTACGCCAAATTCTACTGTCAGACGGCGAGTACTGATATTTGGATCTTCAGCGATCCTATTTAAAACGTCTCCCTCAACTGCTGCATTTCGTACTTGAGGACGACCCACACAGTCAACGGCTCGAACACCAAATTGCCCAGTCTCCCGCAAACTCTTTTCAATCCATGTAAATCGGTAATTTGGAACCCGTCGATTTGGGTATCGCGCCGCG
>NW_019419802.1:6005-7683 GCF_000390285.2 Anoplophora glabripennis
GAAGACGATTTGACCTAACTTCCATTAAGAAAAAATGTCTGCCTCCTCTGCTATAGACTGTCAAAGTTATTGAAAAAAATATATTTTTTTGTAATATCTGGAGAATGTTAGGATGGATTTTAATGAAACTTGCTGTGGACTTGTTCCTAAGTAAAACTCATGTTTTGATGAAGCAACCGCGTCCATCTGCCTTGGGCTAATGGTAAATTCTTGAGTGTCTTGGTACAAGAATTACCAGAACTTTTTATTTCGTCGCTGGAATTAATTCATTTTATTTTTATTGATGCATCAGTCCTTTTTCGAGATTTTCGCGCTCTTGGTAAAATCTTGTAGCATTCATAATTTTTACGCAAACAAATATTTTCTGTTTCGTTGCGATTTAACAATTTTAAAGATTGAATATCATTTTACTTCATTAGATTTATTTTTTGTTAACACTCAAAAAATGTAAAGACGTATTTAGGAAAGACATAATTCTCTTTATTGAAACTGGATGATAGTTACATAGATACGATAGATGATGGTGGAATTACAAGACATGTTCGATATACCCCCCATTTTCTTGGATGCATAACTGGATCCTTCGATTGAAATTGAATATAGCCCTCCTCAACATTTTTGGATCATTCCATATTACGTCCGCCTCGTTTTAAATCCTACGCAATAATTGTTTCTGGGATTCCACAAGAGTAGCGTAAACTTTATACTTCAAGGCTCCCCATAGAAAAAAATCTAACAACATTAAGTTGGGGGACTTGGGGGGCTATTCGACAGGAACATCTCTTCCTCTTCCTCCGATCCACTTGTGTGGAAAAGTATTATTTAAATGTGCAGTTACATTTGCACTAGACTGCAGAGGAGCACCATCGTGCATGAACCACATCTGAGCACGAAGATCGAGAGGGACATCTTCCATTAGAACCGGAAAAGTATTCGTCAGAAAATTGAAATAATTTTCGCNAGGGTCAAAAAAGTGCAAAAAATTCTAATAGCTTACTAAAAAAATTGGAAAAAATCATATGACCGGAAACGACTCGTTTGAGAGATAGTATGTTATAGTTTTCTGTACAAAAAAAATCTGTTTTTCGAAAACTGTCATTAGAAGTTTACCTTTAGGTACGTGATATTTATTAAATGTCAAAACGATAGTTTTTTGTCTACAGAACGTCGAAGTCTTTTACGTCCTGCCGGATGTAATATATATTGTTATATTAGGATTACAAGTAATACTTTTGTAGCGAGCAAATTTTGTATTTGCGAGGCGAAGCGTAGTGTAGCCGATGTTTATAAAAAAATAATTAATGGTAAATTGGAGTAGGAAACATACAGGGCCCCATAAGCACATGATCAAAAAGGTAATGTGAGATTCTTTGGTTCAAAAGAAGACGATTTGACCTAACTTCCATTAAGAAAAAATGTTTGGCTCCTCTGCTATTGACTGTCAAAGTTCTTGAAAAAAATATATGTTTTTTGTAATATCCGAACAATTGTTACGATGGATTTTAATAAAACTTGCTGTGGACTTGTTCCTAAGTAAAACTCATGTTTTGATGAAGCAACCGCGTCCATCTGCCTTGGGCTAATGGTAAATTCTTGAGTGTCTTGGTACAAGAATTACCAGAACTTTTTATTTCGTCGCTGGAATTAATTCATTTTATTTTTATTGATGCATCAGTCC
>NW_019419803.1:0-7642 GCF_000390285.2 Anoplophora glabripennis
TAGTTCATAGGAAAAATTATTTAGAGAATTGAATTTCCCATCGAAATAGCTTAAAAAATTTAAAACAAATTAAATATAAATTTAAGCAAAATAATTGTTAATAAACAATTTGAAAAAAAAAGCAAAAAAATTCGATTTTCTGATTTTTTTTTACATTTTTGCCTCTAGTTTTTTTGAGTAACGATAGATATAGGCATTTTTTCATAGAAAAAAAAGTAGATAACATTTCCTTCAAAACGAGAGGTTGTAAAATATTTTTGGATGCAAATTAACTGATATGGCCGCTTATACTTTTCGATTTCCGTCGTGTTTACCCTTATACGTTTTAATTCTCATTTTTTGCAAAAAAAAAGGAAGGAAATAAGACGTTCAAGGATTTTCATCAAATTACTTTTTCGAGGGGTCATTAAAAATGAAAAAAACCGCGGGGTGCTATTAAATTAGAGGGTTGAAATTAAAGATAAGGGTTCTTAAATTCTCAAGTTTTTACTAAATTATTTCATTAAAAAACTAAAATAAATAAAAAAATATTATTTTTTGCTTTCTTTAAAATTGTTTATTAACGATATTTTGCATAAAATTTTCCTTTTACATTTTTTAAATTAGCCATTTCGATGAGAAATTCAATTCTCTACAAAATTTTTCCTATGAACTATACCGAAATGTTGCTTCGTTTTCGTGCTATATTTAAAAAACTGCAAAAGTGCTTTTTCACCCCTATCTTCAATTTCAACCCTCTAATTTAAGAGCACCCCGCGGTTTTTTCATTTTTAATAACACTTCGAACAAGTCAAGTGATGAAAATCCTTGAACGTCTTATTTCCTTCTTTTTTGCAAAAAATGAGAATTATAACGTATAAGGATAAACGCGACGAAAATCGAATAATTGGCTAAGTTTGAACGGCCATATATCTGTCAATGCCTATACCTATCTTTACTCAAAAAAAAACTAGAGGCAAAAAAGTAAAAAAAAAGCAGAAAATCGAATTTTTTGGTTTTTTCAAATTGTTTATTAACGATTTTTTGCATAAAATTTTCNTCGAATAATTGGCTAAGTTTGAACGGCCATATATCTGTCAATGCCTATACCTATCTTTACTCAAAAAAAAACTAGAGGCAAAAAAGTAAAAAAAAAGCAGAAAATCGAATTTTTTGGTTTTTTCAAATTGTTTATTAACGATTTTTTGCTTAAAATTTCCTTTTAATTTTTTTTAAATAAGCCATTTCGATGGGAAATTCAATTCTCTAAATAATTTTTCCTATGAACTATAGCGAAATTTTTCTTCGTTTTCGAGCTACAATTAAAAAACTGCTAGGGATGCATTTTCATCCCCATCTCCAATTACCACCCACTCCGTGGTTTTTTCATCTACAATGACCCTTTGAACGATTCATGCCATAAAATTGCTTGAATGTCATAGTTCCTTTTAACCCTGTTTTTTGGATATAAGTATTCAATAGCCTATCAGGCGTTCGTCCTTTATTGAACATTTCAACAGGTTTAATGGGTATAAATAAACTTTATTTAACGTATTATTTATCGAAATAATTAGTGACAACAGATAAAAAAGTGTTTGTTGTATCATCCTATCAATTCGGCAGCTCGGCCTAATTGGTAGCTTCACCTTCAATACGACTCGGTCCGCGAAGGCGGTGCCTTTAAATATTTAAATAAGGAACAGGAATTTGTCGGTTAATTAAACAAATTTAGATAAAGTTAACTCGCAGCGTTGTTAAGTCCGGATGAATTAATTTCGACCCGTTAATAAAATAAATTAGCCAAAAAACCCCTTCCACTGTACATTATTAATTCGCGAACTTCCAAATGACCACGGTTATGAATAAATAATGGCAGCGGAGTAATACATTTAATGCGTTAATCATTTAATTTGGAAATCGAGGGGGTTTAAATACTTTATGCATAACTAATAAAGCTTAGCGACTTATTGCCGCGTAATTCCCTTATAGAACTTATTTGCGATACGGAATATTAATAATTTTCAAAGGCGATGGAATGGATTTGTTAATTCCTAATGGCGTTTTTGGAAATTGCTGAAAATGAGAACGTAACCTTATTTTCTGTGTTTCCATGCTTCATCCTCAAAGACTGTGCATCTGTGAGGCGTAAGCCAGTATTTTATGTAATTTCAGTAAAACTTTTGAATATTTACTCCACAATCGTATTTATTATAGTGTCAGTAGCAAAATTTCAGTTCGTCAACATGGATTTATAAAAGGGTAGATCTAACTTAATAACAGTCGCACAATTTATAGCTGAATCCATTAATAAACAATTGCAAATAAACGTTATTTATACAGACTTTTCGAAGGCGTTCGACAAATATTAATATCAAAGCTTAACAATTTGGGTCTCTCGAATTCCCTGTTACAATTATTTGAATCTTATTTGTCAAATAGATTCCATTATGTCCTACTTAAAGGATGTAAGTCCGTATATTACTTGGCCATGTCGGGAGTTCCGCAAGGATCTGTTCTTGGGCCCCTACATTTTTATCAATTATCTCCAAATACCTATTTTTGCATAGTTCTGTTTAGTTTGAAACGCACCTTGTATATTCTTGACCTTATTACATAAATTACTGCTATTTATACTATTTAACGACAATGGATAATAAAATTCATTTATGAACGGCTGATATACTTAGTTACAATCTAGAATTGTTTATTAACTAAATTTAAAAAAAAATAATTTTGCGTCATTACCCTTTATTGTAAGTAAATATAACTCACAAAAACAAAAATAATAATTAAGTAAATGTCTTCTTCTTCTCTTTCACTGAATGAATTTAGTCAAGCTGTAACAGAGACTCTTGAACTATCATGAAATTCTGCTTCTTCTTCTCTGCTTACGAAATATTGGTCAGTGTCTAATGTTGCACTCTGAGCCTTGAAAGTTAAAAAGTCCTTCCGCGAGCAGGGTAACTCACATCATAAGACCCAACAAATTTATCATATTTTTGCAATCTTTGCTAGTGTTGACAAAAGTCAAAAGATTTTCAACGAATCTATATACATTCCTTTGAAATTATTTTGAAACAGATTCCAAGGTAATGAAATGCAAATCCGTTATTAAAGAAATGAAGAGATGATAAGAGTAAAACCCTTAATAGAGTTTTCCCAATATCTTACACTAAAAAAGAAAGAAAGAATGGCTCTTGCTGTAAATGAAAGAAACAGACATTGAATTTATTTATTCTATTTTCTAAAATTTGGATGGATTCATGGATTTTTTCAATATTTATAGCCGATTTTATATATTATTATATTTTATAGCTACAAATCAAATAAGTGAAAAATCGGCTAGAAATATTGAAAAAATCCATGAATCCATCCAAATTTTAGAAAATAGAATAAATAAATTCAATGTCCGTTTCTTTCATTTACAGCAAGACCCATTCTTTCTTTTTTAGTGTAAGATATTGGGAAAACTCTATTATGGTTTTTACTCTTATTCTTATCTAAATACAGAAATCTGTTTCCCAACCTTTATCTCAAATGTGTGTTAAATCTCTTAAAATTTCCCATATGCGAAAGTATAATATTTGCAAATTAAATTGAATAAACAGTTACAAAAATGAACAATGGCGCTTCACGCATACAATACGTATAAAAATGGCTGATCAAGTCCGTCTTAGACAAAACATGAAATGTCTCGTTAATAAACTGTTAACTCGATCAGATTTCTATAAAAAAAAATCAATAATTGAACAAACATGTCAAGCTCTGGTGACACTGCTGTTTACAAATGAAATTGAAACTTTGTTGATATCTTAAAATACGCTAATAAAATGTACAAAAATTTAAAAAATTATAGATATACAACCTCTAGTAACACCAGATTGTGTATTTTCCGTAGTACTTAAATTTTTGCATTTTCTGAAAAATCCCTAAATAAGCAGTTTGTATTATTTAGGTACGTTTTGCCATTTGGTTGGAGCATAACGCAATACGATTACCCAGTACCTACATAAAAAGTGATTTTGTACAGCAATGCATATTATTTATATGGTTAACTGAATATTCATAAAAACTTTTCAATTTAAACACGATAATAAACTTTTTCTTATTTATTTGATCAATTTATTCACGGTTAATCATGGAACTATGACTATTCAAATATTTGTATAGTAATTCGTAATTCTGATACATATTTACATAATTATTTAGTAAAATACAACTGAAAAATGTCGTTATTTTAAAATTTATCTGAGTTAGCGTACTGTCTTCAAAATATAGAAAAAATACTTCAGCTAATAATATGGTAATAGTTATTTATTTTACTAGACGGTAAAAAAATATTTTATGGCGCATGAATTAATTTCGCGAGTCTATAATATAATACGTTTTGTCGTCGTGTATAATATTGTTTTTCTCTATAGAAAGTTTTAAATTAAAAACATTAAAAAAATGAATTACTAATTAAGTCACGTTTCATAATCTCAGTGGGTAGTAGAGGTTACTACGGAGAATGAATAGCAACTTAACAAATAACTATTCTCTCATTCTCTTCTGCTTGTTCTGCTTTGTTTTAACCTGTTTGTTCTGCACAAAGCAAAATGTAGGACTGTGTGATAATGAATTTGAAGAAAAACTTCTTTCAGATGTGGAGAAAGATGCTTTGGAGGCCAAGGGAAAACTATTGCCCCAAAAGTTGCGACTTATATTATACAAGACTTAATATCAAGAAAAACTGAAGTGTCCAAAAAAATGTTCAATGATGGAGTAGAACAATAACAATAAGCAAGCTACACTTGCTGTTAAACCTTATACTTTAGCATTTGCTATAGGAAAAAATTGTTAGAAAAATTTAATTTTCACCACAAGATGTACAAAAGCTTCACTAATCCCGACATAGAATGGGTGATTAATCCTGATTGGATATAGGAGAGGATACAAAAACTTTATATAAAAAAAAAACATGCAGAGACTTGATACAAATTAAAGTTTCCTAACAACATAATGCATGATGTAATCTCGGATATAACGAACAAAATATATTTATTACAACGCCAACTATTAAAAATTAAGCAGCTGTGCAAACAAGTGAAGGAGCATCGTTCGCAACCTAACATAAACTGGAGCAGCCTACTTGCTAGATATTTTTGCAGAAATGTATTTTATTATTGGTCGTTATACGAAGCAATGTAATGCTGTCGGCAACATCAATTAAAGTAAGCTGTACAAAATATCTCCAGTGAATTGTTTTTAAAATACACTAATCTTAGTTAATGGCTTCGACAAAACTGCTGGGTGCTGCTAACACACTTGACAACTTCCACAGAATAGAAAATTATACAAGCAAATCAAACAAGAGTTGTTTTGAAGAGAAATAATTAAGGAAAGTGACTTTATTTGGTTATCTGATTACAAGTAACTTATAGTGTTCATTTCCTAAATCCAGATTCGTAAGAGTCATCAACGTGTTATCCATTAGTTTATCTCTCCTTATCTTAAACCAATATAGTCAAAATAAACGCAGACAAGTAAAAATACAGTTACATGAACCTGTACCCAAACGTAATCCAAAAAATTGGAAGTTAAGAATGTAAGAATGATATAGACAGACTCATTAATTTTTTGTTTAGTCTCAGACTTTTTGAATTATTTACCAACAAGTAGGTTGAAAATGTCGAAACGATGTGATTCCAAGGAGTATTAAATCGAATACCAGACTTTGAAATAAAATACACAAAGAAAATATCAGGTTTGCAATACCCTGGGTAATCATAGCCAAAGCTAACAATATAAAATAAACTATGAGTAGGCGTACTAGTCGTATTTTTCTTTGAAGTAAAGGAAAATAATACCTAGGAAAGTTCATGTTATTTGTTTTCAAAAGCAATATAAAATCAAAATAGTTTTTCTATTAAATGTACAAGTTGTACAGAGGTAAATGAACTACTCTGAAGGTAGCTTCAGATCAATTTCAACTATTATTGATTTATATCAGAATCAGTTAAGCGATTCACATTCATCAAGTCTTCTGTGATCGTTGGTAAATATCTGAGAATGAGAAATATTTCTGTTTGGATAACCATTCATATATTATTGTCGAACCAATATTGCATTTCCATTTGCTTTTCCGTAACAGAAATTAATATCACGATATTTCATATCTGAGAATTCATATGCCATTTTTTAATTAAAAATGGATTGATAAACAGTTAGTTTCAACGACTTTCAAATTACATACCATCATTCATAATAATCGCCAAGACAAAAAAGTTGTGAGAAATATGTTTTTCGATGGTAAGCAATCTGCCCTCTAGCGACGCCTAATAAAACTTTTCTGTATTAGGACAACAGATGTTAACCTACATAGCGCGTGTACCGAATATGAGGTTGCTAGCAATTGAATTAAACAGGTTATTTATAGTATACAGGGTGTCCCCGGTAGTGGTGATACACAAAATACAAAAATTTAATTATCTTGACAACCGTCCATTTTTTCATAAGTCATAAAGTATACCTTTTTGTAGAAAAGTAACAGGGCTATCTGCCTGCGAGGGTGAAATGTCATATTTGACAGCTCTGTCAAAGTTGCGTAAATTTTAGAACATAATTTCGACCGTCCTTGTATAATAAAAAATATTTTATTCAATTTTAAATGTACAAAGATACATTTGAATTAGTTACTTTGATCCCCCAAATTTCAAGTTAATCAAAGTAACCCTTTAGAAATTATGGGCAATATTAATTTTTCAACTTCTTACTTTGAGTGACAATAACTCCTCAACAATGGCACCTAGGTAAAAAGTTTATATGAAGTACTAGCACTCGTTTGACCTGCTCTATAGAACCCTTTATTTTTTCCCCGTAGTTACCGGACACCCTGTATTAAACAACAAATTTAAAAGTTTTACTAAACGAATATAGCGAAAAGCTGTACGAATTTAGTAAAACTGCATTTCTTACGAGATTCGTTTATACTATTCTTTCGCATTTTGTGTTAGTGTTAGTAGGTAATATTATAAGCAAATAGTGATAGATATAAAAGCATTACAAAGTTACTAATTTAAAAAAATTCATAATAGGTACTTGTGTAGGATTTATGTAACCTAATAACCTGATGGCTTTGTTTATTTATACAGGGTGTAAGAAGATTGACTGCTATTCCTCTAGCATGATATAGAGTAATCATAAGTGAACAAAAAAGTTGTATATTACAGCGGCGTAAGATTAACAATTTTCAAAATACAGAGAGTATTAATATTGGGGAGTTTCGTCACAAAGTGACAACAGCACTTAACTTAATGTTACACAGCTGATGCACACCACATTTGCAAGCGGCAGACTTGTCCTACGGAATAATAAAAATGTAAACAACTATTACTGCGAAACATTTAGTAAATTTCAAGACAATTGTTTTCCAGTTTTGTTTTTAAATAAATAAAATAAAATGTATCGGTTTTGTAGTACGAAGATTGTGTTGTGCTTAAATTTTAGTAATTATGAATCTCTTAAAACAGGAACTTTTATCAAATTATAAATTTGAAAAATATGTAATTAAAGTACCCAAAGATTCAATGTAGTTGAAGTTTCGATCGATCACGTGATCGAAAAAATTAAAAAAAAAATAAAAATTTCTTTCTTGTCCCAAATACCTTAAAAAGATAAGAAA
>NW_019419804.1:0-5188 GCF_000390285.2 Anoplophora glabripennis
GTTAAGAGTTATACCGTTCTCAGACAAAATTGGAGGCTTCGCTTCGCTCAGCCTCCAAACATTGTCTACGAACGGTAAATTACCCTTACCGTTCTTAATACTATTTGTCGCTTTATACTTTTTTCGTAAAACGCAATAGTGATTCGCCATTTTCCTACTAGCACTGTAAGATTCCACATGTCATAAAACCCCTGTGTACCAAATTTAGTGATTCTCGTACAACATAGTTTTGAGATATAAAAAAGACTTCTTAGGGGCAGATTTCAGGGGGCTGTAACTCCGAAAGAGGGGGCCAGTTGGCAAAAAGAAAAAAGACGGGTCCCCTAAATTTATCTCAAGAATCTATGACCAAATTTTGTTGCATGAATTTCGGGACACCCTGTATATCAAAGACAAATTAAGCCATGATTTGTTCGCACCACTTTTAATTCAAAAAAAGGGCACGCCACATATGTTTATTAGTTTCATTTTATTACCCCTGTTTAGCTTACAGATATGTTCTGCAATTCTATGGAAAATAGGCCGTCCTGTACATTTTAAAAATATTAATAACTAATTACGAAGTGGATAAAAGGGACAGCTTCTCCAATGTTATAATTTTGTTATTACGAAAAAACTGAAGCAGCAAATTGTACAAAATTTAAGAACAATTGAAAGGAATCCGTCCAGACCGTTATCAACAATTCTATGAGTATATGTAGATGATATCTTCCTGTTTTGCGGATCTTAACTACTTCGCTGATATGATTTAATATAGCGGAAAATCCTAATGCTCTTATCACATTAGATAATTATATGATAACAATCGTTATACAATTAACCTCGGGAATTTACTGTTTTTGTATAACCTTGCACACCACAAATAATGTATTCCATTCAAAAACAATTTTTACTAAATAAATTATTTTGCCGGAAAAATTTTATAGATTGTTAAATTGATTTTTGGAAGTTGATTTATAAACCAAATACATACAAATTATTGTTATAACAGTATTAACGGAGAACTCTTTGTTGAAACGTAAGAGAAAAAATAAATTAATTGTTGAAAAGTAATGATTCATTTGAAGTGTTTAAAATTTGAATATTGCTCGAATGTGACAGTCAAAACAACTATTAAATGTTTAGAATATTTTGCGTAACAATTTCATTTTGAACTTCTAATTATTACAAATAAAAGTAGAGATCTTATGAGATTTCTCTGACAGAGAGATCACCAAATCAGGTGTTGTCCCATACCATATACTCTGATATCTGTCATGTATGCCAGTGGAGCATGAATTTTAGATATCATCTCCTATCCCTTGATCTTTTTAACCTTTTCACTCTGATGGACACCAAAGAAAAAATTTGAACAATGAAGACAATACCAGTCCGTTTAGTGCTCCAATGATACGGTCAGAAATTTGATATTGATCTCGTTCTTACAAATCTATTATGAGGACCGAGATTTGAATTATTCAACCCATCGTTTTTGAGAACTATTAACATTGCCTTAATTTTCTTCAATATCATAATTGGCATTTTTGTCGTTGTCGAGTTATACAGTTTTCTTCATCAAAACGTAAACTAAAGCAAATGTTGAACATTAAAATACTGGACTAGAAATTGAAAAAAAAATCAGTAACAACGTGATTTGCGTGATTTATCGAGTGTTTATTAAGGTAAAACAGGATCATTTTAACTTCGTAGTTTATGATAAATTAGTTTATTTGAAAATCATTTGTCAAATTTGGATGATTTCAATTCAATTTCAATAAATTCTGACAGTCAGAAATATATTTTATTCATACTTCTTAATTGGTTCTATTTACAACTAGAAATACTCTCCTCTCACTGAAAATTTATGCCACTGTATAGTTACAAATTTTACACTGGCGCATGGGGTTGAAACTGAATCAACGTTACAATTATTTTGTTTCTTATAGCAATTATTACGGGGGAACAATTTATTCTGTCAATGAAAATGGCATCGACAGTGTTAATCTTGTATACAATTATTATTGTGTAGCATTTTTCAGCAATTTTTTTGTTTAGTTGTACACTTCTGCCACGTTTGAAAGGCAAGCAAATAATTGTTCGAAGGGACACTACCTACCATAATTTTTTTAGAATGAAAACAAAAGTTTCGAGTTTGTTGTGTAAAAGACTTAATGCAGCACTGATTAAAAGTCAGTTTTGTAAAAATGGATATGAAACGAGAACTCTTTTTTTATAACAAAATGTTTGTAGGTTCTAAATATAGCAACTTATAATATTTTAGTCTAGCATATCACTTGTTTAAAAAAGTTTCCTATAATGATATCTGAATGTAACTGCATTTTCCAATTAAACTGAAATAATATTGAATTATAATACGACTAAAATTAAGTTTAACTTTCTAACACTCTATCGTTGAAAAGAAACGTCAATTGACAGATTTTTATAAAAACTACCCTCATTAATATTCCCCATGGAACCTAGTGGTGCAACTTGGCCTATTCTTATACTTGTAATTAATTAATAATTATTATTTACTAGTCTAGGGAGTCACTTCTTTCTTCTTCAAAATATTTAGAATTAATTTGAATTAGTTTGAATCCTACTTTTACAGTAAAGGGTGTTTCAAAATTCACGCAAGAAGTAGTTTTGGTAGAAAACACAGATTTTTAATTAACATTTGTAAATATGTTTATTGATTCATAAAGTATACAGGTTATGTATGGAATAGCCATATCGGATAAATGGCCTCCACGTCTTGGCTAGCACATACGCACTCTTATATCGAAATTTTCCATGATCCTTTTGCATAAATGCAGCTGAATTTCGCCGACACACCGCTCAATTTCCTCCTTCAATGTGTGGGTGGTCGTGGGCTTGTTGGAATAAACTTTAGACTTCAAAAAACCCCAAAGAAAAAGTCCAATGGCGTTAATTCGCATGATCTGGGCTCGTCAACTCTGATCACCAAAACGGGAAATTACACGACCAGGAAAGGACTCATGCAGTAATTGAATTGTTTCTCAAGCTGTATGGCAAGTGACACCATAAAAACTGGATTATCATGTCGCATAGCAAGCACCCCATTAACTGTTTTTGCCTGACGAGCCGCGTTTTCGAGGAAGAATGATCCGATGAAGCTTACAGCCCAAAATCCGCATCAAATAGTGACACGTTGAGGATGCGTTTGTTTCTCAACTATAATTAGTGGATTTTTTGAACCCCAAATGCGACAATTTTATCGATTAACGAAGACACCAAGGTAAAAATGAACCTCATCGCTGAAGATGATTTTCATAATCCATTCAACGAACTCTCTTCACTCTGCGTGGTCAGTAGGCTTCAATTCTTGAGTCAATTGAGCAAGCATCAAGATGCAAATCTAGAGAACTGCTCGAAATGTCCAATTCTTGACCACGGTGCCGAATTGATATTCTTAGGCTGTCAGTAACACTCTCACGAACTGCGTCGATGTTTTGTATTGAACGACTTGTAGAAGGACGGTCAGAGTGTTTAAGAAGACTAATTCATCCACTCTTCCTGAATTTTTCAATTAATCTCTTCACAGTTGATGAAGTTAAATCACTATTCCGACCATATTTTGTACGAAAATTGCTAACTGTAGCGTCTTTTTTTCGTTGGCAACACTTTACCGCATAAATGGGCGCAGAATTCAAATCTTGGGAGACCCTTTAAAACACAAGAGATAGTAATAAAAAATGTGCCTGAGATTTTTTTAAGCACAGTTCTTTGCTTTTAAAACAATTTGATAAAACGAACAATGTAGTTAATTAAATTTTCAAAATTCATAATTATAGCAAGGAAGTGAATGTTTCAAAAATGTGTTAAATAATTTGGTCTGCCATATTATATATAACAATGTTGCAGCATATTTTTATGTAAAACATTGTTACTGGTCGTCACATTGTACCCATAAATTCAAATGTCACAATGTTAATAAAAGAGAACATTCCCAGCCTATTGTGCGGTTTACTGCACCGATACATTTATGTGCAGCTTACTAAATAAAACACACAATAATTAAGTAATCAGCAATAAATATTTGAGTGGTGATATAATAGCGCTGCGCATTGTTGTGTTTGGCGAGTGGATTTTATTTTTATGGAATTGGTAATTATCTTACCACCCAATTTATTTATGTTTTACAGTTGTTGCTGTTTCCGGGCAATTGCGTTTTTACAAATTGGCAGCCGAATGACAGATATAGTAATTAAAATCCAGTTAAGATATGTTTGCATATTATGTATCACTGTCACTTAAGTACATATGTATTTAGTTCTAATTTGCCATCTCAACATCAATTTGTTAAATAACATTTTCTTTCATGTAATTTTCAACGAATGTGCTGTTTTCCGCCGATATATCGATACATCGAGAAAATAATTTATATTCATATGTAAACGATTTCAAAGGAAACATTCTAGTAAAACTATTATTAGAAAACATAAGACCTAGTAAATTTTATGGAAATTAAAGTTAGACTTAAAGTGTCAATAAATGCATAAAATTTTTATAGTCAGCAGGCTTTTTCTGTTATGAATCACATTGGTCATTAATAGGAATGCCAGCAACAATAGTTGAGCTACAAATATATTAAGAAACTGTTTGAAGTCATTTATTTGTGGTACCTACACTTTTAATTTTTCTGTTTATATGAGTGCTTTGAAGCCCGTGAAAACTTTTTAAAAAATAGTATCGAATTACTTACGCACTATAAGTTACTTGTTGGCCTAAATTTGATTAATCATGTAAATCTGTTAGCTTGGCACTTTTATATGGATTGGTGCTAAAATCTTAACAAACCCCAATATTACTGATTGTTGGTCGTTGCCTAGCACCCAGTTATGACTTAAAAAAGTACCTAATAAATATATTTTCTTCCAACCTGAATGAGAATTTAAAAAAGTTATTAATTTTAAAATAAAGCTGAATTAATGTATATATTTGCAATAAGAATTCCGATTTTAACTATTGATATACAGGCTGTCTCATAATTAGCTGCCAACCCTGAACAGGCCGATTCTATGATCAAAACTAAGTAAAAAAGTTCATCTGAACATGGGTCCGGAAATGCTTCCTAAGGGCACAGGGACCCATTGAAGAGGGAGGAATGGAAATCATTTTTTTGCAATATCTCTCAATCGCGTTGTGATAAATGAATGAAATTTGGTATACACAGCTAAATTTTGAT
>NW_019419804.1:6530-7770 GCF_000390285.2 Anoplophora glabripennis
TTGTTTAAATTACTATGAAATTGACCAAAGTGGGATTAATTCAAGAGCGATTTTCTCAGAAACCGTTAAAGATAACGATTTGAAACAAGAGTACCTTTTTAACGTAAAACAGTTCGGGAAAACGGAATTTGCTGTCCAATTTGTTAAAAAGTCAAAGATGAAAAAGTTACACACGCAAAGTATCAAGGGCCTCCCCGTACCCACCCCAATGAACCTTGTGGAAATAAATGGATTAGTCCATCAAATTGCTCATCAAAATTTAGCTGTGTATACCAAATTTCATTCATTTATCACAACGCGATTGAGAGATATTGCAAAAAAATGATTTCCATTCCTCCCTCTTCAATGGGTCCCTGTGCCCTTAGGAAGCATTTCCGGACCCATGTTCATATGAACTTTTTTACTTAGTTTTGATCATAGAATCGGCCTGTTTAAGGTTGGCAGCTAATTATGAGACACCTTGTAGAACACCTAAATAATTTGCTCCATTGGGTCCTGCAATAAATATCCAAAAATCGGCCAAAACACAATCAACATTTTAAAATATTATTTTTCCAACAATATATAGGGCATTCCAAGCCAAATCACTGAAGTTGTGACCCGACCATTTTAAATTTTCCAGATTTTTTGGTATTATTTAGAACCCATTTAGTATAGCTTTTATAAACTTTTTCAAATTTTTATTTCAATTCCTCAAGAAGTTATATGCATTTGAATATTTTAGGTAAAAAATTTTCAAATACCTTTAACCTGATTAAAACTAAAGATATCGTAAATTCTGTTTTCGTTTTGTTCGTTTTGAGTTGGTTTTATAAAAAAAAGATGTACCTAAATAATACTTACATTTTTAGTATATTGAAGTTTTTAAACTAAAAAAGTGCTTTTTGAAATAGAATGGCAAATTTATGAGAGGTTCTAGAATGGGATCTTTTTATTCATTTTTTTTTAATTAAAAAAAAAACAAAAAGTTTATGATATTTTTAATTTTTGTTAAGTTACAGGTATTTGAAAATTTTTTATCCAAAATATTCAAATGCTCACAACTTCTTGAGGGGTTGAAATAAAAATTTGAAGAGAATCATGAAAGCAACTCTAAATGTGTATTAAATAATACCAAAAAAGCGATAAAGTAAGACAGAAATCCATGCGATAGAGAAGGATGGCTATAATGAAGGAGTCTCATAGTCACCGCCCGTTTCGCCCTTCCACAAATAAGATCCACTTCTTATTTGTGGAAGGG